>NW_022900942.1:68521257-68531695 GCF_012274545.1 Fukomys damarensis
ACAGAAAGCGGGGAAGGGACTTGGCCCAGCCAGAAGGGATGACAGGGAAACGCAAGTCAGCTGAGCCTGCTGGCCCGCCCTCGCCCCCGCCCCAGCTCCTCCTCTGACTTTCACTGCTCTTTTTCTTCCTACACTGCGCCGAGCCACGCCCCCAGCCCTTGCTCTGAGAATGGGTCTTGCTAAATGGCCCACGCTAGCCTAGGACTCGCAGTCGTCCTGCCTCGGCTCGCAGGCCGGTCTCTGACTCCCGAGCCCGAGGAGGGACCCTGTGGGGTGCGAGGCCCAGTGGGGCCCCGAGCCGCGGACTCGGAACCGCCAGCCCGGCGCTGGCTGGGCTCAGAACCGCGCGTGCGCGCCAGGGGCCGGACCCGCCGGCCTTCCCGACTGACGTGGGGCTGTGTCCTCTGAGGAAACCGTAGATATTCTCCACTCGTGCTATGTGAGAGGTTTGGATTTGCGCGGAGTCTGAAGGCACGGACGGGTCTGACCGTTTGAACGATGCGGACACGGTCCTGCCGGCTCACTTTCGTGCGCCACGCCGCCCTCTGCTGGCGCTGTGCGGCGGTGCTGCCCGGGCTCGCGAGCAGCCCTAGAGCCACAGGGGAGGAGAAGGAGTGGAAAGGCAGAAAGGTTCCGAACTTCAAACGTTTTAAAAGGTGTCTTTTTTGTGTGTGTTTTTGAGACAGGGCCTCAACTCATGGTGATACCACTGTCGCAGCCTCTCAAGTGCGGGGGTCACAGGTGTGCGCCACACGCCTGGCTAAAGGTGCATTATTAAAAACGAACTTACACCCGACTTTTTTTTTTCTTTTCCCGAGTGATAATTTTTTTTAAAATACAAGCATATTTTGAGAGGGAAACCATGAGGGAAAGGTACATGCAATAAAAAGCCTTTCGTGAAGTACAGATTCATGGCTCTGATATGGAATAGTAAATCTCTTCCCTGGGAGCTTTGCTCCTAGAGGGAAAATCTTAGAAATCAGCCCTATTTTCTGTTATAAATCTACTCATCGTGTAAACTGATACTGGACACTTTCTGTGCGGATAATTCTAACTTTGACATGGTCTTCTGGGTACCCTGTGAAACTGAGATCCTCACTGATATTATGGGGTCTCCAGCGCCCCCAAGAGCTCCTGTGCTGCAGGCTTGGTCCCAGGGGTTGGGCCCCTTCCTCCCTCTTCTTCCCATTGGCCTGAGGCGGACGGGGTTCCTCCACCTCGATGTCCTCAGCCGTGGAATGAGGCCGGTGAAACCATGAGCCAAGATAAGCCTTTTCTCCTTGAAGTCAATTTTCTCCGGTATTTTCTTGCACCAAGGGAAAGCTAACACATCCCTGGCCGTCCCCAGGAGCCTGCGTTTGTCTGCTAACCACGTTTAATTTTGCGGGACATGCGGATGACTTCCTTTCTCACTTTCGGTTCGGTTTCACACGTCTCTGTCATTCATTGTCTTTTGTTCCAACTGTTGCCACTCATTTTATTTTTACTGCAACTTTTAAAAAATTGCTGTAATTAAAATGTCTAACAATTCAAATCAACATTTCAACTTCTCTTTCCAAGTGTTGAGAGATCTGTGAAAAATGATGGCATGTGTTTCTCAGAATAGATTTTCATTTTCATTGATTTTGCTATGTTTATTTAAAAATGGAAACCTTGGAATTGTTCCTTATATTTACTTATCATTTTGGCAGAATAAATGTGCTCTGTGCTTCACGGCTGCTGTGCTGCTCTGGTCTCAGGGGGCACAGCCCATCTCTGCAGCCTCCACGCAGGCCAGCTGCTCCCAGCTGAGGTTCCTAGGAGGCACACTCACCTAGAAAACTACACCAAAGTCGCATAAAATAGAACAACAGTTTTTCAATGTCATGACCTAAATTTTCATCGCCCATGGTTATAATACCTTATACATTTACAGCACTGTTTTAGTACTGTCAAATGCTTTCATCAGTAAGGCATCGTCACCCGTCTTACAGATAAGACGATTCCATTGCAGGTGAGACTTGGAAAGAACCCAGGATCCTGGCAGCTCAGGTCCATCTGCTACTTGCAGAAAGTAAAGAGGAAGTTCCCACTCCCGCCCCTCCTTCCCAATGGCAGAAGAGCAGAGAATGCAGATGCACTAGCGTTCCAGAGCGTGTGCATGTTCAGACTGTTGACTTCTAGGGCGCTGCAGCGCTGTGCGTGCCAGTGGTGTTTGTGAATTCTCTGGTATTCAGTTTTCCCCATAGCAGCTCAAACCCAAGCCACCGTCATCAGGGGACCTGGGTGTTTCCAGCCCCTCAGAGTTTGCCAGTGAGCACACCTTGAAGGCCAGATGCCATTAATAACCCAGTGCAGTTGGGAACTGGTCAGAGTGGACACTGACTGGTAATCTTTAAGTCAGTAATAAAGGGCCGGCTGGGGTGTAGCTCAGTGACAGAGTGCTCACCTAGCATGGGCAAGACCCGGGCTCCATCCCCAGCAACACAAATTAAATCAAAACAAAAAGTCAGTCATGAAACCAAGCTAGAAAGAAGTACACAGATCAAGTAGGAATAGAACAAAATTGACTTCCTCTGGTCTAAATTTGGAAAGAGTTAATTTTTTCTTCCTTGTGGAAAAAGTATAGATTCATGGAAAGATACTTAGAAAATATACATTGCTGTCCCCTCACTAAGTTACATCCGAAATATGTTCATTCCATTATGTGTTTATACATTTACCCAGACTTTTATTAATCAATTTTATTGGTACATTTAATGACATTCATCATTGGAAATTTGCACCATTATATAATCCATCTTGGTTCTTTTTTGTTTTCTTTTGGTTCTTGTTTTTTGTTTTTGTTTGGTACCGGGGATCAAACTTAGGACCTTGCACTTGAGAGGCAGGCAGTGGAACCACTGAGCTAAATCCCCAGCCCTCTTGGTTCTTATTTTTACCCAGCCTTCTTGATGGGATAGTTATATACCTCTTGATTAAAAACCGAGGAAATGTAGAGGAGCAGTGTAATTTACGTAAATGTAGCATAGTGGTGTGTTCATGAAGGGCTCTGGGAAATGGACAAAATGTATCCCACCTTACTGCTATTCCCTCTGAAATGACGGTTTTTTGGGTTTTTTTGTTTTTTTGTTTTGTTTTTGGTACCAGGGATTGAACTCTGGACCTTGTGCTTGTGAAGCAGGTGGCAGAACCATGAGCTAAATCCCCGGCTGACACCTATTTTCTAAATAATGTGATATTCTGCTTCTGAATGAATGTAGAATGATTTAGATTCCATTAAGAAGATTTAATTTGAAAAAGGGCTCATAGATCCTAGTTTTAGGGCCAAGCCAGTAATTTTAAGCATGTGGACACTGGATTCTGAAAAGGTTAAATGACTTTCCCCAAATTACCATGAGTGGCGATAGGTAATTCAAATACATTTCCTACAACAAGCATTTTGGATCCTTTTTTAAGTACTGAGGATTGAACTCGAGACCTTGTGCTTGTGAAGGAGGCACGGCGCCACTGAGTTAAAGCCCTGGCCCTTCGATCCTATCTTTTAGCCATATTGCCTAACTCACCAGATTTCAAAAAGCAATATTTAGTTTGTTCTAGTTGGCTTGTTTGAGATGGGGACATGGGTGTTGTCCAAGCTGGTCTGGAACCCATGGCTCCAGCAACCCTCCTGCCTCAGCCTCCCAAGTAGCCGGGACTACAGGTGTGTATTGCCACACTCAGCCAGCTTACATCTTTATTCCAATGGGAAATAGAAAATAAGACACAAAAGCATTTATTTGATAGTAAAGGTTTGACATTTGATAATTGCTTTAGAATGGAGAACTCTCGATAAAACTGTAAGAAACCCATGAGTTTTGAGTTGTGTAAGTTAAAAGACAATCCATCTTCATTCAGATTAGTGAGACAAATCTAAGACACTTTTCCAGCCTCCATGGTTTCACTGTTACTGATGGTCTGTTCATGTCTAGAAAGGCCCCCTTCCCTAGCGTACAGGTAGAAGCTGGAGCAGCTCTTGACTCTGTGTTCACTCAGACCTTAGGAGAGGCTCTGGCTGAGGCCAGAATGGCCCAGAAACGCTTCCTCTCCTGGGTTGCCCCTGGGCCAGGTATGTCCGAGCAGGCTCGGGAGGCCTGGGGCTCTGTCCACTCGGCCAGCACGGCCTTTGCCAGAGCCGTCCTGAAGCCTGTGTCCCCCGAAGCCTTCCTCGTGTGGCCCTGCAGCTCCTTCTCCTGCCCGGCAGTCCCTTCCTGGGAAATAAGGAGGAGCTACTGATGGGAAAGCCGTGCCCTGAGCCTCGGACTTAGCCTGAAGTCATGGGAGAGCCCTGAACGCGTTTCCTGACACTATTGTTATTACTATTACTGTTCATTTTTGGTGGGACCTGGGACTGAACCCCGGGCCTCACATTTATATGCACCTTATCACTGAGCTACGTCTCCAGCCCTTTTTTAAAAGTTTGAGACAGATGTCTCACTCAGGTGCTCAGACTAGCTTCAAACTCATAATCCTACGCCTCTGCCTTTAATGATTTTTCATTTTAGCCGAAGCAATGTTTAATTTTATTTGCACTGTGTGATTATAGGTCCTGGGCCAGTTTACCTTGGGTACAGCAGAGCACGGAAGTGACCACCTGTAAATTCAGGCCATCTGTTCACAATCTTTAAACACACAAAATCAAGAAATTCGCTTACACTCCATTCCTACGAGCTGCGTGGGGACACTGAAGTCTCAGGCCCTCCAGCTACACTTCTGAGAAAGCGTGGTGTCACCCAGGGAAAAACACAACAAAACCCTACCATACAGTGTTACTTGATTTCGAAGTAAATCAATCATATTAATACTTAAATATGATTCAAAGTACCTGAAAGTTGTGTAACATAGCTAAGCAGATAAAAAAGTTTACAAAGTAATCGCTAAAGGACTTTTAACTGTCAGAAGATCCCGAGGGGACCTGACCCTAACCATGGCCCTGGCTGGCCAGTCCCAGCATCAGGCTCCACCATGACGCAGAGGCAGGGGGGCTTTGCTGCAGACCCTGCCCAGGACCTGCACTGCACCCCTGCAGCTCGACACACACAGACCCCTAGAGATGCGGAGGACCGGCCACTTACAGACACTTTGAAATACTCCGTGCTGAAATACTGCCAAGGTTACAAAGTAACTTAATTTTTTCTTATACAGTACAAGCTATTAGCCAATCCTTATATTTGGGTTTATCAAAAACTGAAAATTCTAACATTTCTAACTACTCCAGAGATAGCAGTCTTAATAACATACTGCCATAAAAAAGTAATCAGGGCTTATTCAAAACATTCCACTTGGCCGGGATGTGGCACAGTGTCTTCCAGCACTCTGGGAGACAGAGGCAAGAGTATCACAAGCTGGAGCCCGGCGATTTAGACCCCATGCCAAAAGTAATAGTAACTCAGTGTAAAGGCCCTGGGTTCCATACCTAGTACCGTAAAGATAAGAAAATTGTAAGATTAGTTTTAAAATGATACATTTCAGGCCAGGGATTTAGCTCAGTGGTTCTGCCACATGCCTGGCAAGCACAAGGACCCGAGTTTGACCCCCGGTACCAAAAAAAAAAAAGATAAATTTCATGTATCACTGGAATTAGATAATTTCAATCTGAAGGTGATTCCAATAAAATATATATGGGATACCCTGGAGCACCAACACACACCTTGAAAATACAGTGAGAAAGCCACTGAAGAAATTAAAATGCTATATTATAACACATCCACTTAACATGAAATGAAGCAGTAAAGGGAAAAAAGAAGCAAAAAAAAAAAAAGTCAGAGGCCAGATAAAATGGCAGGCCTGAATCCAGCTCTACCAGGAAGAGCAGGAACGGTGAATAGGCTTGGGGGCAGAGGGGTCTGGGATGACCTCGGGCCTACCGCACCCTCAACGCAAGTCTTGCAGGAGCTACAACCTGAATGTGAGTGGATTTAACAATCCCATCAAGAGGCAGAGATTGTCAGACTGGAAAGAAAAACAATAAAAAAGATTCTGCTGTTCGTCGTTTACAGAAGACGCACCTCAGAGTCAGAGATGGGGAGGGGCAGAAGTTAACGGCGGGAGATGACAGCCAAGCAACGGCGACGAGAGAGCTGGAGCGGCCCTTGGACAACACAGGCTGACACAGAACCAGCTCCTACATAGAAAGTAGGGTAGCAGTTGCTCAGGGCTGGGTTAGAAGAGATGTGGGGACTGGACGGCAGCTAAGGGTACGGCTTTCTTAAAGAGATGAAAAATGTTCTGAAATCAGTAATGTTTACAAATTATCAGTATTCTACACACCATTGTAATTTTAATTGCATAGCATGTAAATTATAGCTCAATAAAGACATTAAAAATTTTAAATTGCTGATGAAATTTGCTTACATTCGTATACTGCCATTTTTGGAACTTCTGAGATTCATCTCGATCGAGCTACCACTCGCTGGCCGTACACACTGACAAAGGGTTTCATCAAAGTTAGCTGGGTCGTCACCCCTTACACAGATGGATCCTGTCAGGGCCCAAACTGAACGGAACAAATACTCCCTGGGTGTGAGGAGTGGGGACAGCCTCGGTACATCACACTGGCTTCCTCGGGCCTCCACCCGTGTCTGGCTACCACATCCAGTGACGCGGGCTGTCCCTGTCCCTGCTGGCCTCAGCTTCCCCAGGCCGTCCTCTCTGGCCAGTGACTTCACACCACGTCATCACTGACTTTTGTTTTGTTTCGTTTTGTTTTCTCATATCTTTCCCCCTATTTCCTTTCCCCTACCCTTCCCACTTCCCCTACACCTTTAACCCTTTTCTATTTCACATTATCAGTTATACAATTTGGATCTTACTCTTTGTTTTTCACACCAGAGAAGCTATTTGGTATTTACACGTGTCTTATTCATTTCACTTAAGGACTTTTTTTTTTTTTTTTTTTTTTTGGTACCAGGGATTGAGCTCTGGTTCTTGCGCTTGTGAGACAGGCAGCGGCACCACTGAGCTAAATCCCCGGCCCCCACTGACTTCTGATAGTTACTGATGGGTGCCATCTTCCGCATTCCTTCATGGTGGGCAGCAATGAAGTTAGAGCTGGAAAGGAGGCCAAGGGACTGGAGCAGTTTCGAAGAAGATGGTGGCTATAGCATCAGGAGTTAGACAGTGACTTGGTCATACCTGTGCCATCTACACAGAGGGAAACTCACATTTGTGTGTGCTGAGTCACAACAATACAATATAAAGTCAGAACTGTAATTCTCGAGCCTCCTACTAGAGATATGTATCTTTGGGAAGGAAACGTCGCTGCAACACCATTTCATTCAATTAAGTGGAACCCTAGATTCCTTTCAAAGTCCAAAATTCTATAATTCTAGGTCATAACATATTCAGTCACATCTGAAAATTGAGAACATAAAGTAGTTTTAATCAAATATGAACAGTAATAAAAAGGCCCATTGCCTACTTTCAAAAACATTAGACAATGTTTGGGAGTAGTACAAATCTAAATTCAGTAGACTCAGAAATCTTTCATAAAAATGTATGTGAAGGGCCAGGGATTTAGCTCAGTGGGCCACCTGCCTGTAAGCACAAGGTCCCGAGTTTGATCCCAAATACCAAAAAAAAAAAGTATGTGAACCGCTAGTTCATAGGTCCCTTCCCTTTCCTTTTCAAATCCGTGACCACTTCTGTGCTCATGGCAAATGTAATACAGACAATAAGCCTAATCAAATATAGAAAAAAATATTAAACATCTAACACCCATATTTAAATGCACTAAGTGAATGTGTTTTAAGTGTACCAGGCCATAAACAATATGTTGAAGTTCTTCAAAGTAGGATCCTGCCTTCTAGCCTGTGTTTGGCTATTTCGAGATTTTATTTATATTGTATACCCTTTTGCTAATTTTACATTGTTGGTCAAATACCAACTACTGAAAAGAAATGCTTTCATTGGCACAGAGGTTAAGTCCATATTTAGAGCAGATCATCTAACGTCTGCATCTATCTACTTGAGTAAAAAGTGTAAAACTGTTACACTGCCCTCAGTGAAAGAATGATCAAATTGCAAACCACAGTACTGTATAACCTTTGGGGGGGTAGTAGGACATGAAATCCGATGAACGAGTTTTACTACTACTGTTAGGGAAGGAACTGGCAAGTGACACAGGCAGCAGAATGGAAGTAAGTAAAAAAGTTGCATCGATCGGTGACACCTAATGGTGGTGCCTGATCAACTCCCCCCATTGGGTTACAACTCCTTCTTTTACAGGGTTTTACAGCTTTGATCTTACTCGGTTGGTTTACACTGCATTTTCACAGCTCACATTGCTGATACCCAAAACAGGACAGCAAGGGAGTTGAAATTCAACTCGGAAGCAGTTCTTTGTCAGGGAAGTTACCTTTAAGATTTATTCAATTACCTACTCCAGCCAAAAAGGGAGCTTGTTTGGTCAACAAAGCTTAACAATGGTTCTTTTCACTTATAAAACATAGTGAGAGACTAGGTGTCTCCGGTGCAGGTTAATTCTGAACTAAGCAGGGAGGGGCAGAAGTTATCTTATATTGTGACATTTCCTAAGTTTTCACTATTAAAGTTTTCCCTATCACTACTACTTTCTGATCATCAGATATCCAGCAGAGTATTACTTTTGTGAGCAATACTCTCTTCAAATACACAGCCTGTACTCTGCCTCAAGCTTGTTGTTAAGCAGTAGAAAAACGGCCCTCAGATATTTGTACTCTCCAATAACAGCCTGGTTACAAATGATTCTGCAGATCACATCTGAAGATGTACACTTAGCTAGCTACTAGAAAGAGTCTGAAGACAGTAGGAGTATTCAGTTGGTTGGAACTGAATTTAAGTTTTACTCAATAGGTTCATGCTTGAGTAATGAAGTAAGTTTTTGATATTTTTCCACTATTCAAAGTGTGTTTATTCTGGTGGTGCCAGGAATTGACTCAGGGCCTTGACATGCTATGCAAGCGCTCTACCACTGGAGCCACATCTTCTAAGTCAACACACAAACATAAAATACACATCACAGAGGACTACGTTTACCAACTGTAAAAAACAAAAACACATTGGAGACATTATATAAAAATGTGTACATTTTAATAGACTGTGACAGCTCAATATACATGGTAAGTTTAATTCTTAAAAAGTTATTGTTAGTGGAAGTCTAGTGATCACTCACTGAAGAAGTCATTTGAAGTAAACCATCTTAAAAGAGAGGTGATGCAAGACTATTAAAGTGCATCAGAAACAAATTTATTTCAACATTTATACCCAAAGTACCTCTGACATACATGTGTCATGTGGGACAGCGACACAGGAAGCACAGCATGGTCCCAACAGTCTGCCTCTTGGTGTGTGCTCAGTTGTCTCAAGATGGAAGTTACAAGCGGCAGCTTTCGCTGTTGCTAGCTTTATGTGTAATTCTGGCAACAGATAAAATGTCTTTATTCTTATTTCTGAATTCTCTAATGTCAGAAACATTTTTTTTTTTTTTTTTTTTTTTTTTTTTTTTTTTTTTTTTTTTTTTTTGTGGTACTGGGATTGAACTTGGGTCCTTGCGCTTGCTTGCAAGGCAGGTGGCAGAACCACAGAGCTAAATCCCTGGCCCCTCGTAGTACCATTTGTGATGAAAATCGATATGAGTACTGTTTTCAGATTTTTAAACAAGTTAAATCATATTCATTTTATATATATATATATTTTTTTAATTTTTAAAAACAAAATCTCTCTTTGTAGTGAATTAAAGTAATGAGAGGAATACCTTAGCCAACTGGTATGCATTCAGTTCCTCAGAAGACAGAGGTAAACGGCCAGATTAAAACTGTTGCGCCCAGGGTACCCCTCAGCCCCACCACACCTGCCCAAGGCGAGTGCCATTCCCAAGAGGCCAAGAGCAAAACCACCCAAAGAAACTGCCGAGATGCCAAGTGGACAGCTGAGCCCGTCATCTACTCCACAGCTTGTAACAGGCGAACCGTGACCTTCTAATGCTTACTTTTGCTCCCTTAAAAAGAGCGTTTTACCTTCATGTTAAAATCAGGAACAAGACAAGGATGCCCATTATCACCACTTCTCTTCAATATAGTTCTGGAAACATTAGCCACAGCAATTAGACAAGAGAGAGAAATTAAAGCAATACAGATAGGAAAGGAAGAAGTTAAACTGTCATTATTTGCTGATGATATGATACTCTACATTGAAGATCCAAAAAACTCCACCAAAAAACTTCTAGACTTAATTGACAGATTCAGTGGAGTATCTGGATACAAGGTGAATACCCAAAAATCAATAGCCTTCTTATACACAAATAACAGACACATGGAGAGAGAAATAAGGGAAAAAATTCCTTTTACAATAGCATCCAAAAAAATGAAGTATCTAGGAATCAATCTAACAAAAGAAACAAAAGATCTCTACACTGAAAACTACAGCACTCTGAAAAAAGAAA
>NW_022900942.1:68532129-68551546 GCF_012274545.1 Fukomys damarensis
AAATCCAAATGGATTAAAGATCTAAATATTAAAACAGAAACATTAAACTTGCTGGAAGGTAAGTTAGGGAGAACTCTGGAAGACACTGGTATAGGAAAAGACTTTATGAAGAAATCCTCAGTAGCACAGGAACTAGCAGATAGAATCAACAACTGGGATCTTGTCTTACTAAAAAGCTTCTCTACTTCAAAAGAAACCATCAGCAGAACTAAGAGACAATCTACAATGTGGGAAAAAATTTTTACCAGCTGTTCCTCAGACAAAGGACTATTATCAAGGATATATAAAGAACTCAAATCAAGACTTGCCATGTAGAGGTACAAGATCCCAACAATGAATGTAACTGTACCGTATCCCTAAAATGTACCAATAAATTCAATAAAATTAATAAATTAAAAAAAAAAACTCAAAACAATCAGTCCCCCCAAATATAAAGACCCGATCCAAAAATGGGCATCCGAAATGAACAGACATTTCTCAGACAAAGAAGTAAAAGCAGCAAGAAAATATATGAAAAAATGTTCCACATCACTGGTCATTCGAGAGATGCAGATGAAAACAACACTGAGATTCCACCTCACCCCACAAAGAATGGCTGCTATCAAGAAATCACACAATAACAAATGTTGGCGGGGTTGTGGGGAGAAAGGAACCCTCCTCCATTGTTGGTGGGAGTGCAGACTAGTGCAACCACTATGGAAATCAATATGGAGATACCTCAAAGAGCTTGGACTGGAGGTTCCATTTGACCCAGCCATCCCTCTGTTGGGTATCTTTCCAAGAGAACTAAAAGAATCATATCACAGAGAAGTATGTGCACCCATGTTTATAGCGGCACAGTTTGTAATAGCTAAATCTTGGAAACAACCTATTTGCCCATCCGTTGGAAACTGGATAAAGAAGTTGTGGTTTTTCTATAAAATGGAATATTACTCAGCCATAAAGAGCGAGAGAATAGATTCATTCATAGGAAAATGGATACATATTGAAGATATACTCCTAAGTGAAATAAATAAGTCCCACATGTGTAAATACCAAATAGTTTCCCTGGTGTGAATATTCTGCAACAATGCATAAGATTCTAATAAGATTACTGACATTTAGAAATGGGAGGAAAGGAGCTAAAGGTGTAGGGAAGGTGTGATACGTAGGGGAAGAACAAAAAGGGAAAAGAAAAAAATGTGAGAGAATGAAAAGATGAAAATAAAGTGTTTGTAGATGGGGAGGGGAGGAGGGGGTGAAGGGAGGGCAGAGGTAAGGGGAAAAAATGAGAATAAAGACTTGTCATGTAGAGGTACAAGATCCCAACAATGAATGTAACTGTACTGTATCCCTAAAATGTACCAATAAACTCAATTAAAGCTGAAAAAAAAAAAAGAGCGTTTTAAATCTGCTCAAGTGTAAAGTACACTAGCATGGAGATGCTCACATATGCTCTTCCCAAGGGCCTCGGACAATGACTCTCAGTCACACAGCGAGAAAGAAGGGAAAAATTGGTTTCAGAAGGTGGAATCCATAATCTTCTGACCACCAAAAAATCAGGGAGACTACTAATGTTAATTATAGAAAATGTTCCTGACAGAGGGGTGCAACCCATTTTTTTCTAAAATACTCAATTTTTATAAAAAATATTTGTAAGTTATCCATGTACTTTCATGTGAACTTTGTTATTCATACTTATTCTTTTCTGTTATTTTTTTCCTGTTCTTACTTCAAAGTCTTCTCATACATTTCTGGGAAATCTCAAATATCCCTAACATCATAGGTGAGCCACAAAAGTGACGACTCAGTAAAATAAATTTCCGTCTACATAATAAGCAAGTCTGTTGTAAGGCCTCCTATCCAAGTACTAACCAGGTCCCAACCCTGCTTTGCTTCTGAGATTTGACGAGATCGGGTACGTGCAGGGTGGTGCAGCCACAGACGATTGTGAGGTTAATTCCTCCTAATTTGTGTAAGACAATCTCATTCAACTATGAAAAATAATCATCATTTTGATCTTATTAGGCAAATACTTCTCTGATTACTTATTAGTGTTAAAAATGGGGTAAATTTTATATTTAAACTACTGGGTACCTATAGACAAAGCAGCATTTATTAAAATAGAATATACACTTAATTTATACTAAATTCAACTAAGACTTTTACACATTTTCATCTTTGATTTGTAAATATACACGATTGTTTTAAATATCTATACAAAACTGAAATACGACATCCAAGCTAGATTGTGGTATTTTAAAATAAGAACCTCCCAACAGCTAGTAATGCACAATGTGAAAAACTCCAATAAAATGCAGGAACAACTCTTGTGGCAATGTTAGTCCTATAACACAGAGCGATATTTACAAGCAAACATGACCCAAACAGCACAAGCAGACTCAGGGTAAGTGAACACTCGGACACGCACTGCCAGGCGCACTTGGTCTCCACGGCAACAGATAATTTCTTCACAAAATGGGGACCTACATGAGAGAGAAAATTTACTCAGTGGAAGAGCGACCACATGCTTTAATTCCCTATTTCCAACTAAGTATTTACATATTTTTAAGTATTATTAAGTATTTTAAAGTATTTTTAAATCCCGTCTGCTACCAATGGCTCAGTAATTTTGGTTGAAATATTCATATTATAAATTTTTAAAATGCCACTAGACGAGATCAGAGATCCTCAACTGCACCAGAATCACTGGGCAAACTCTCCTGGCCGATCTAGGGCTACACTTTAGCCCGGACACATCCACACCCTCAGCGAGAGGGGAAGTCACTACAAAGTGCCCTGTGGTCTTCTGTTGCCAGAATTAGACTTGCTGCTTTCTAAGGTTCCTTGGCCCAAAACAGAAACCACGGCTTACCGAAGACACGTAGCAAACGCACGCCTTGCATTTCTGTACACAAAGTGGATCGGGAAGCCCTTAAATGTGTGCCCGTCGGGCACAGCCCTCCTGATGGCGTCCTGAAACTCCTCATTTCCCGCAGATATGCTTGTTGTGCGCTCAAATTCATAGGAGGCCAGGGCTGGCGACAAAAGATAAGAAAGCTGATCTTCCCACACGGTGGTGAGGCCCAGATCCTGTGGCAATCAAAAAACAAAAAAGGATAAACAAATTAGTATTTTTTTCTTTTTTGGTACCGGGTATTGAACTCAGGACCTTGTGCTTTCAAGGCAGGCATGGTGCCACTGAGCTAAATGCCAGGCCGCATATCAGTATTTTTAAACCTAATACATGAAATATTTGATTATTTTAATGGATGCCAAGGTTTTTAGGCATTATTATAATTTTTCAGCCTTCCAACTAATTATTCCAGGAATGCACAGAAATAAACATAAAAGAAACAAGAAATAACAGAAATAACCAAATGAAGGCTTCACATTTTTTACTTTAAAAATATCTACTAGAGGGATGAGGATATAGTTCAGTGGTGCCACACCTGCCTGGCAATCACAAGGTCCTGAGTCCAAGCCCTGATTTTGCCAAAAATCCCCTAGAGGAAAACACATGAAATACTCGTGTTTAGCAAGATTGAATCTGTATAAACTCACAGTAAGAAGAAAACTCAACAAACTCACTGTACATGTATCTAAACTCAAAAAACCTACTGAGCACTTCATCTCTAAAAGGCACTGACTGGCACACTGCGGGATACAGACAGAAGACACCAGGCCACCAGGGAGTATCAGGCGACCGGTGCAGCGCTAAAGGCCAGCACGAGTCAACTTAACATCAAGAGAACTGCTGATGTCCAGCGACATGACGTAGAGCTACCCAGTCACAATCACCAAAAACGTTTTTAAAGCCTTATTACACTGATTATCAGAACAGATCGTCACGGTTTTAGCTGTCACAAGCAATCTCAAAGGTCCATGATCAACGAACCACACTCTGCCTGTCGTAAAATGTGAATCCCACTTGTTGGGTTTGGGTTCCGCTGACCCGTTTTGACTAGATGGATGGGTAGAAAATGACACCCTCGTTCTGACTTCAATTTACATTTCCCAATTACTAACAGGAGAAAGCCTTTTGTTTATTACCTGTGTACTGCAGATTTTTCACAATGCAAGCAATCCTGATAATATAATAAAATATTCCTTTCTTTTGCAATAAAACCTTAGAAAAGAAAGCTACTGGCAACACAAGTGAGTCTAGTGGGGCTTCCATTTTCAGCAATGTAATGAAGTAGGTCCCAACTAACCCTATTGCTGGAAACGTATACAAACAGTAGAATTTCCAAAACAATTACTTAAGTGCTTTAGAGACCGAAGCTAAAAACAGCTGGAGGCCCAGATCACACATCTGTATCCGTTTGACAGCTTCCGGGAAAACAGAAAAGTGGGCTCACCCATGGAAGAGTCTAACAGTGAACACCAAGGTGAATCAGAAACAAATCTTTCACAGGAATTTTAGATTTCAGTCCTTTGTTAATTACATGTATTGCCAAATAAGTTTTCCTAACTCAAGGTCTCAGTCTCTTGACCGTTTCTTTTGCTTTTTTTTTTTTTAATATGGGTATCTAACCCAGGACTTAGCCTGTGCTAGACAAGCACTCTGATACGGGTTGCACCCCGCCTAACCTAAGTTCCTAAAATATATTAATCTCATCCTTTTTGATTAGTGCTTATTTCTTCCTCAAGGTTCTTTATAAAAGAAATCTACATGACTAGAAAGAAGAAGTTTAGGCTGGGGATTTAGCTCAATGGCACTGGGCCTGCCTCACAAGTGCAAGGTCCTGAGTTTGATCCCCGGTACCATAAAAAGAAGTTTGATTCTGCCAGTAATCAGGAAATGGAAGCCAGAGTGAAGGTATCATTTTACATTCATATACTTGTTCCATCACTTGAAATGAGAAACAAAATAAACTGAAACAGGGCCAGGGATTTAGCTCAGTGGTGCTGCCACCTGCCTTGCAACCAAAAAACAAAAATAAACTGAAACATATGGGGGGGGGATAAAAAAAATGTAATCTTATATTTCTTCTAATGGTATAGCTATTTGAACAAGCTATTTAACAAAGAGGAAATCCAAACAGTGGTTCCATATTCATCAAAAGTCTGACTTTCAGGTGTGAGATCCATTAGTCTTCATTTCAAGGAGTAGTAATTCTAGAAACAGTGAAATTGGAAAATCTCCAATCTCAGAAGTTAACTCTCACGACTTTCAAAACCATCAAGACAGGGACTACATCTGCTTTGCTCGGGGCTAGAATAATGCCTGGAACGACCACACACACTGAACAAAAGGTTAAACAAACAGGCAAACAAGGACGAGGCTACAACCGCTTCCACTGGCTCACCTTCCTGTGCTCAGACACCAGGAGCCTCAGCTGCATTTCGATTTCGTTGCTAGTCGCTGAGGCATCCACTGAGGATGCGCAAAGTGGTGGGAAGGGTGGGAGGGAGGTTGTTGCTCCGGGAGCACACACAGACTTAATTGCGTCTTCACTCATGGGTTTCCATTTGGATTCATCGTTCAAATCAAACACACAGGTTTCAACAGCATCAGAGGGCTGGCAGTTTCCCAGGAACATCTGATGATTGAAAACACAACCAATTGTTCGATACGGGTACAGCGGTTTGGGTTGCTCAGCAAGCGGAGGCTCATCAGGACTGGCAGGTTTGTGAATGTACCTGCAAAATCCAATCATAATTTCACGGAATGAGAATTTAAAATTACAAAGCCAACATCTTACCATGGGGAAAAAATCTGCTCTAACACGTACGAAGCTATATGAAGCTACAACTGTGAAACTATTTCCTAGGTCTAGAGTTTAATATTCGTTTTTCTTTGCTGTAGTCTGTATTCTTTTGTTTGTTTTTTGGTACTGGGGATCGAACTCAGGTCCTTTTGCTTACAAGGCAGGTGGTGCTGTATTCTTTTCTGTATCACAGTGTGATTACTGTTAATTGTATGGTACATCTTGTAAGATAGAGGCCAATTTTACTCCTTTAACAACAGAATACATTCTATGTCCATTTTCAAGATCAAAAAAGTTTTTTAAATTGGGCATGATGGTGCATAGTTGTAATCCCAGCACCAGGAGGTTGAGGTAGGAGGATCACCTCGTTTCAGGCTAGCCTGGGGTGACACAGTGAGTTCAAGGCCAGCCTGGACTACGCAGCAAGACCCTGCCTCAAAAAACAATAACAAAACTTACTTCAGGTAATGCAAGATAATTTTGCTATGTATAGTAGGTATGACAACCACCATTATCACCAACCAGGCTGGAGGACCAGGGAAGAGGAGCAGAGGCTCAGAGCTGCACTGTTAAGAGCACTGAGCATTTAAAACAAAGGTAAGGAAAAAAAACGGGGGTGGGGGGATAGTTGACCACTAGAAATAAAGAATAGAAACTGGAGTGGCACAACAGAAGCTAAGGAGTGTTTCTGGGAGAGAGGGTATGCTCAGCTCTCAAACCTCATGACAGGGATGGAGAGAATGTCCAACAGACTCCGTGACACAGAGATGGTGCCCAGGTTATATTTTCAAAGAAACCATGATTTACAATTTGAACTCTATTTCAGGCTTAAGGATAATCATCAGGAAAAAAAGCATTGAATTGTAACTTTTTAAATCAATATCATGTTGGTAATGAATATTTTAAGGTACAAATTTTCATAGAGCCTGTTTACTTAGCAGCCATAACAGAATTTTCTTTCTTTCTCTCTCTCTCTCTCTTTTTTTTTTTTGTGTGTGTGTGTGTGTGTGTGTGTGTGTGTGTGTGTGTGTGTGGTACTAGGGATTGAAGCCAGGTCCTTGCATATGTTAGACAAGTGCTCTTCCACTGAGTTTTATCCCCAGCCCTTTTTATTTTAAGATAGGAAATTGCTAAATTGCCTAGGCTGGCTTCAAACTTGTAATCCCTCTGCCTCAGCCTCCTGAGTAGGACCTAGGATTAACAGGTATGTGCCACCACACCCCGCTTTAAGTAACTTCTTACATACTCTCCAGAATGACTATAATAACTAAAATTATCAACACATACCTGAAAGTACCACTGACTAAACAAACACCTTACAATTCCAAATATTTAAGGTTGGGTATAGTAAAGAGGTAAAATGCTTGCCTAGCATATACGAAGCTGTAAGTTTGATCCCCAGCACTGAACTAACTAAAAACATTCTCTACATTTTGCTACCTGTGTGCACTCTTGCAACGCACCTGTGTCCTGTCAAACTCTCCCAGAAGGTGACAGTGCCATCAGTCCCACAGGTCATGACCCAAGCGTGAGGCACCCCTTTGGCCTTCGTCCCAACACAGACAAAGGCTTCCAGGCCATAGCCAAGCAGCAGGCTGCACAGGAGATTGGCGTGGTCCTCACAGTCACCCTTGAGGATAAAGTGAAGTGAAATCAGTATTTATTTCTTCACTCATTTCCTTCCCCAGTCAAGATTTTAAATGCAAAATTGCAATGAAAATTTATTAATAAATTTTTAAACCTTTAATCAGTCCAACATTAAGCTGACAAAACTAAATTTTTGAAGAGCTTAATTATTTTATGTCGTTCTCATAAATCTCTCAGTCATAAAAGGTATGCCTTGATAGGAGACATTTAGATTTAAAAGTTCACAAAGAGCTTATGCAACATCAAAAGAGGGCTGGGGATTTAGTTCAGTGGTGCTGCCTGCCTTACAAGCGAAAGGTCCTGAGTTTGATCCCCGCTACCAAAAAAAAAAAAAAAAGAAAGAAAAACATCAGAAGAAAAACAAGATTTTAATAGCTGAATAAAGAACACGCACAAACTGACATATCTTCTTACAGGAAATGCAAATAAATGGAAAAACACCAACCAGTCGCAGAATCTGCATAAAACTTAAGGAAATACACACATAAAAAGGAGAGAAAAAAATAAAATGACAACAATGACTATTATTAGTGTAAGTTATAATTTCCTATTTTCCAAATTCCCTTTGATATGGTTAATTACTTTTATGATTTACAAACAATTATAAAGACTGCAATAGGCAATGCTGGATACTATATGCTAAGAGAAAGTATTATGAAAATACTTAACAGTATGGCTTACTTATGTGAGAACAGCAGCAACAACTACTGAGTGCTGGTATGAAAAATTTCTTTCCCTCCAAAATTTGTGCATTAATGCTTTCTTTTTAAACCGACTGTAAGACAGTGTTTCATCCTTATTAAGCTGACTTTACAAAAACACAATAGGCAAACTTATAAATCCAGTATTTTCTATCCTGAGATTTTTGTCATAAAAACAAAAGTTCAAGAGAAAAATAAAGATACTGAATGCAAAAATTCACTTATATCAAAAGACTAGAAGCAAGTGTGTGTTGGCTAAAAGAAACCATTACTACAATAGGGAATATGTAGTTAAATAGATCTCTTATATCAATTCAAGAAAACTGTAGTCATTGAAATGGAATCACAAAGAAGATAGCAACATATAAGAAAATGCTCATAGTATGTTAAACTGCAAAACAGGACACAAGATGTCATTTATTCCTTATTTATAATTACGGTGAAATGATCATAAACTAGAAAAAAACAAAAATATAAAATGATGATAAACTGGGAAGAGAATTATGAGTGAAGTTTCACCTTTATTATAATGCTGTTGTTTGTACAAAGAAAACTATCTTAAATATTTAAGCTTCTACTTTAAAAAGTGTTTTAAAAATAAAATTGAACCAAAAGGGTGATTATTTGATTTATAAAATAAGTATTTACATAATGATTTCAAGTGTATATTATCCCTCTGTATCTGAAATTTTAAAAAATGTATATCCATCAACACAACTTCTTAGAACTAAAGTAAACTCAGTCAGGTTTGGTTGCTTGAAAAGTTTCAATTGCTGGAAAGACCTTCCCAGCGGACAAATTGACCTCCAGCCAAACATTTCTCCTGCTACATGAGCTTTACTTTGTGAATACCAAGGTAACACGCCCTCAGACTAGACAAAACTATTGCAAAACACAGATTTCTCTTCCTCTTGTTACAACCAGATTAAAAGTTAAAGATGGCCTTACTCATTATATTAACGTTTTTAGAATTCAGAGGATTAAGACACACCCCATAGGGCCAGGGATTTAGCTCAGTGGTTCCACCGTCTGCCTCCCAAGCACAAGGTCCTGAATTTGATCCCCAGTACAAAAAAAAAAAAAGAGAAAGAATACATCCCATAGTTAAGTTTACTGACATTAAAGTGTTAGTTCAAGAACTGGGTGTGGTGGCACACGAGTGTACTCCTGGTACTCAGGAGGCTGAGGCAGGAGGACTGCCACAAGTTCGAGGCCAGCCTGAACTACATAGAGACCCTGATTCAAACTGCACCCCCCAAGAAGGTCAACATCAAGTTGGGTATGGTGGTTTACACCTGTATTCTCAGCTCTCTGGGAGGCTGTGACAGAGGATCCCAAGTTTGAGCCCTGTTTGATCAGTTCAGCAACTTACTGAAACCCTGTCTCAAAGTTTAAAAAGTCTTTTTTAAAGCACCAGGGATGTAGCTCAGTATAAGGACCCTGGATTTAGTACCCAGTACTTCAAAACAAAAAGTTTAACATCAATATATTTATACAAGTTCTTAATACAAGTTCTTAAACATGAGTTTTATAAGTGAGCAAACTGCTATGCAATTTAAAACTGGCCCCCACACCCATCTTTGTGTGTGCACGCGCATGGTGATGAGGACTGAATCCACGATCATTTTGTATTGTCATTTTCCCTTTAAACGTATGTACGATATAAGAAAATTTCTAACAAATGAAGTACACCAACAGACCATAGTTCTGGTCACGTACCGTCTCTGAGTTGCTTTATACCTGTTTCTGACAAGAAAGAGCTTAATTTAAGTATCCCCTACCTCACAGAAATCACATCAACTTTAATGAGAAACTATGTGGAAAAATAAACATGCCAAGGTTCTAGGTGTTGATATGTAAATATTCTGAAAGCCGGTGGAAACACGATTTAACTTGTCCAAGCTTCTGATACGTGTATCCTTTTCCTCTCCTCTCCTCACTCTCTCCCCACCGCTCAGTAATGAGGATTACAGAGCTACGACCCCATCCGTTTTTATGACTTTATTTTGAGAGAAGGTCTCGCCATGGAGTCCAGGCTGCCCTCATAACCCTGACGGGTCAGCCTCCCAGGCTGGGACTGTGGGCAGTGCCCCTATGCCAGGCGTGGTAAATGTAGAGAGCGCATGGTAATCTACACACGGACTGTGAATGCAGTGACTACGGGCGCAGAGATTCGGCACAGGGGTGCGGTGGTACCTTGTTCCTACAGAGAAAGGCCAGCAGAGTGCACCACTGCTCCTGTTTACCTCCTCCTCCAATCACGGGGGCCCGCTCGTACCCCAGCACATTCACGAATCTTGCTGCCTGCCTTGGGGTATCCAGCAGCCGCCCAGCTCGAAGTGGCTTCACATAGGAACAGACTGGCCTGTTTATGCCGTTCTCATCCTGGAGGGTAAGGAGGAGACATTACCTGAAGCCGCAGATTAACCGCCCCCAACTTGAACAGCTTCTTCTATGTGCATTACCGTGAGCTAAGTAATTCTGTGGATTCACCTCCCATCCAGCACTAGCTTGCTAAGTGCTGTCCATAGAACCTCTCTTAACTCAAGTAACATCTCCATTATGTCATTCCATGGGCAAGGACATGGAAGCTACAGCTACAGTCTGTAAGAAGGCCACTTGCTGTACGTGGTGATTTAAATGTTTCCTTTTAAAATTTATTGAGTTTTTAAAAATTTCAACCAATACACAGAAATTGTACATATTAAAAAAAAAAAAAAAGAAGTTGCACATATTTATGAGGCACCACGTCTCAACTCATGCAGTCATCATGGGTAGACACAGCTACCTTCTCCAACATCTACCATGTCTTTTTTTTTTTTTTTTTTTTTGGTATCAGGGATTGAACTCAGGTCCTTGCGCTTGTGAGGCAGGCGTCTCCACCATGTCTTTATGGTGAGAATGTTAAAATCCTTTCTTCTAGCTTTTAAAAAACATACAGGGCACTGCTGTCAACTATAATCACCTTGCTGTGCAACGTAACAGTGTCTCTCCTCGGTGTGCAGTGCTGGGGCTGGAACCAGGCCCTCGTGTACCCCAGCACCCTTCCTTTCTCTTCCACCTGCCATCTACCTGACCTTCCCACACCGCCTGGCCCGACTCGGTGGGAGTAACTGACTCACACGAGGCAGACAGCTGGGAGCCAGCTATGTTGGACTGGACTTCCCTGCCCCGGCGTGGACAGTGGGTACCACGCCTGCCCAGTCTTTCAATGCCCAGTGAGTGCTGCTGGAAAGTCCGAAGCTACTTCTCTCCTTCCCACCACGAGCCAGCAGGGACCTCACTCCCACGCTCCCCGTCTGTCAAAAGAACCACGTATCTGTCCCCAATTTAGGAAGGGTAGGTAGGGTAAAGCCAAATGAGTGAGAAACATACGTCAGAATCATGTACAGAAGCGTCTATCTGGAGCTGAAGACAGACGTAAAAAATTTTAATGGTTCCTCAAAAGTTACAAAAAGTATATGGAACAAATACCTTGTTAGTTTGTTAAAGAGAAAACAGGCTAGGATTCAGAAAAAAATAGATGCAGAGATAATGCATATAGGCCCAGACTCAGGAGGGTTTGACTTCCAAAGTCTCACCTTTATGACACTGAGAAAGCTCTGTGTACCCCTGTATTCTCAAATCTACTAGTAACACCCAGGACGACACGATCTCTCCTCTGCTGGGCATCGGCAGCTCCCAGCCACACGATCACAACTGCCAACAACAACCACTTCTCAGTGTACTGTGTTGCTAAGCTACAACACACAGCAGATAGCCACTACTGTACTTCAACTTTTTTTTTAACCAAGGATCAAACTTGGGAGCTTGCGCTTACAAGGCAGGTGGCAGCACCACTGATATATCCCTTGTACTTCAACTTTCAGTGGGCTGTCAGGATGCAGCGCCATCACTAAGCCAAGGCCTGCTGCATTAGGCTGTGGCTGAAATTCTGCAATTAAAATTACCTGGCTTAGAGATCTTCATTATGCAGAATTATTACATGTAATATTGGTCCTTTGTTTTGTTTTCTTGAGACAGGGTCTCAATATGTAGTTCAGGCTGGCCTTGAACTCACTATGTAGCCCAGGCTTGGCCTCAAACTTGCAGAGATCCTCCTGCCTCAGCCTGCTGAGTGCAGGGATTACAGGTGTGCACCACCATGCCTGGCAATATTGGGTTTTTTGAAAATCTAACAAAAATAATGTATACACAGTTTCTGTTCTGCACACAAGAACTGAATTTAAATATAAATCAGTGTCCAAGTATCATGAGGGGTAATAATTAAAGTTAAACAAAATAGATCTTCATCTACTTTAAACCAAATCTACTCAGAAAGGATTTTAAAGTCCAATAATCAAAAGTGAAAGCAAAATAAAACATAATCTGCATCATGCCACTTAATGAGTTATAAAATTACTATTCTATTTTACAAATGAAAACTTTTGGAATAAACACATTTTACAAATATAAATAATATCTCTAACATAATCTCTAACAAACCTGTGCAAAAATCTTGACCAGCCTTGAGTTGTGTGAGGGTCGAATTTGCAAATACTCCCTCCACCACTGCTTAGCATACACGAGAAACAACCGTTCTTTCTCTGCAGTCTTTTGACGTTCCAGAGCAAGCTGAAAATGTGAAAAGACATTTTCCATTTCTACTCAATCCCTTTGACCACAATACCCTTAATCACCAGCCCCCCAACCTTGACCCAGCCTCATTCCTCACTCACTCAGGGCCACAGTTTCCACCCAGCAGCAAGCGACCTGCTCCTCCCAAGACGGAAACTGTCAGCAGTAAGTCCTGTTCCTTGCCTCCTCATCCTCTCCCCTGTGCGAGCACAGCACTTGGGCCTCTGGGCACATCCAGCTGCTCTGTGGTCCAGACCTTTCCCTACCCGAACCCTTGGCCTAAGTCACACTAATCACTCTCCACATGACGCTCTCACTGGAACTCTGCCTACTGGTTCATATTATCATCTCCCCACCAGAATCTACACTATTCATCTGCACTTCTGGGACTGAGCCCAGTGCCTCTTGCACGGAGCTATATCCCCAGCCTATTATTTTGAGAAAGGGTCTTGCTACATCACTCATTTGCTTGGCCAGGCTCAGTGTGTGATCCTGTTGCTTGGTCTAAGATCTGTGCTCTTGAGAGAAGCTGCCTGCCTTGCACACAGCTACAGTGTTGAGTATGGAACTGTGCCTCACAACTTTTAGCATCTGCTTAAAAACAGAGTATTTCAGACTTAAAAACTGGAAGCCAGGTGTGGTGGTGCACACTTATAATTCCAGCCCTCTGGGCAGCTGAGACACGTTTGACTCCCAGCTAGGCAATTTAGGGAGGTCCTGTCACAAAATGAACATAGGTTAGGGTAGGATGCAGGGATGTAGTTCAATGCTGAGGC
Source organism: Fukomys damarensis (assembly GCF_012274545.1). Classification (NCBI taxonomy): domain Eukaryota; kingdom Metazoa; phylum Chordata; class Mammalia; order Rodentia; family Bathyergidae; genus Fukomys; species Fukomys damarensis. The sequence continues at coordinate 68,545,564 of NW_022900942.1, forward strand.
CTTGGCCAATCCAGCACTGAGGAAAAAAATTAATAATGGTAAAATTTTAAAGAAAAAGCCTGGAAATTAGAAACAATGTAATGTTAGAAATAAGAGAATAAACATGTGTTTCAGTCATCAAAGAGTAAATCTGATAGCAGAAGATGAGAAAATGTTTATGAATCAATGTTGAGTTTAAAAAGTAACCCCAGGGCTGGGGATCCGCTCACTGCAGAATAAGCACACAGCATATATAAGCAAGGCTCTGGGTTCCATTTCCAGCATCAAGGAAAAAAAAAAGTCATTTATTCATCAATATGCTAAGTAAAAAAATTTAGCCATCAAAAAGGTAGAACTCAAAAATTTACTATACATATTATATGTCTGTAATGTGATTTGAACTCCTAGGTGCACACATGTACCCATTTATTTTGGCTGAGTAAATGGACTGCTTCCCACCCAGTGGCTTCAGGTGGGCATACAACACCATGCATCTCAGCCACTAGGTTAAGGCAGAGGAGCGTTCCAGAAGGGGAGGAAAAGGCATTTCAGGAAGACAGAGCAGCACACTGTGTGCCGTGCCAGACAGACGGGCTAGCAATCTAAAACTAAGAGACAAAACCCAGTGTACAGGGGCTTGGGCCAGTCAAGGCAGATCAAGTGCTCTGACTATAAACTGAGGACCATGGAGACAGGCCCACAGACCCACCGCAGAATGAAGGCCTCCCGGCCTCACCAGCAGGAAGAAAGTGAGCACTCAGAGAGCCAGCCTGCACGGAGGGAAGAGAGTCTCCCCAGCATCTAGGAGTGCAGGCAGAGCACAGAGCAGAGCACAGGAGGGATGAGAATGCTGACCCACCCAAGCCCCCGGCAGGTCTGTGACTCTTCTGTTCTGATCCACTGCCTTTTGGAAATAAGACTACAGATTCCTCCAGAAAAAATAAACTTTTTTTTTTTGAGACAAGGTCTTGTGTAATTCAGGGTGGCTCTGAACTCACTATGTAGCCCAGGCTGACCTCAAACTCTCACCAATCCTCCTGCCTCTGGGCAGTACTCCCCAGTACTGGGATTACAGGCGTGCACCATCACACCTGGCTGAAAAATAATCTTTAACAGGAGTACGATTTATTTCTTTTTTTCATCCCTTTTCTTAACCCATGAATGTTAATCAAAAAAAAATAATGACAATTATTTGAAAAGAATACTTTTTATGATCAATGAAAATACACAGAGAAGAAAAACTCAGAATCACTTACCTGGGTGTTCACTACTTCTTGAGATAGTGTTTGATTGAGTGGTGGGTACATTTCAAATTTTATATTTAAAATTCCCACGGAAACTTTTGATTCTGTGCCTATAAATATAAATAAATATTTAGAACTTCAAATGTATGTATAATCAACCAAACACTAACAAATTTAGAAACTTAGCAATTTTCCCATTTAAATGGAAGATAGCATTTATTACATTTCATATTCTTATAAAAAATAAACCAATTCAGGGCCTGGGATTTAGCTCAGTGGTTCTATCGCCTGCCTCCCAAGTAGAAGGTTCCAGGTTTGATCCCCAGTAGTTAACACATTACACGTAAGTACAGATTTTCAATCCATGCCTGGACTTAGGAATTAAAAAGCACACTGCACACTAGAATTTCTTAATATTTCTTCAGTAAACCGATATACATTTATTTCCTAGTCATTAATGATTATCATGTTATGCCTAGTTTTAAAGACAAACAACTGGGAATCTGGGGAGTTGTTTTTTGAGACAGGGTCTCATTCTGTAGCCCAGTCTGGCCTCAAACTTGCAGGGATCCTCCTGCCTCAGCCTCCTAAGTACTGGCATTACAGCTGTGTGCCACCACACCTGGCTGGGAATCTGTTTTGAAACTAAACGTCTTACATAAAGAAAAAATTTTCCTCTATTTTTTTATGTAAGGAAAAACATTCGGGTCTGACTTAAAATTCCTAAAGCTATGCAATTTAGTGGCTCTGTTTAGGTAATGAAGTTTCAAAACCAAAGTGACTCTATTAAAGAATGATTTTTAAAATATCAAAATAATTCTATTATAGGCCATACATACTACACTGGTAGCTTTCGCATTTCATGCTGCCAGCAAATGCATACTACAGAGCAGTGAGTGCGCAAGACTCCAAGCAGCCAGTGGTGCTCAGATGGCCCCACCACAGCCCAGGATGGCTACTCATGGTACTGAGGACGTCTCCACAGTGAGGTCCAAGGCCCCCACCCCCGGCACTCAGACATGGGGCTGATGGAGATGCACTGGATTCCAGGGTGTGGGCAGGAGTAAGCTTTTGGGCACGTGGATTTGTGTGTATTGAAAATCTTATTTTTCTTTAGAGCCTTGTATTAAAAAAACTGAAAATCTTCAAAGTTTCTATATTAATTTTCTAGAAAAAAATTTTCCCGAAGACAAGGTAGACTGACTATGAAGTACTACACTGGTGTTAATCTTCAAGACCTTCCTCAAGGCTGTAGTCAGAATTCTAAGGAAATCCTGATTTCCCTGTTGGCTAGTTTAATGAAGCCAAAGAAGATACAAAATGTGCAGACTGCCTCTGTAAAGGTAACAGTGATAGCAAACATCATACCTACACCCATAAGTTCCACTGTCAGACTGGTCACTCCATTTTCTGAGCCCAAAACTGATCGCCATTCCAAAAAATAAGATGCTACTAAAGTGGTCTCACCAAAAATATCCGTTTTGATTAGCACCATATGAATTGGATCACTTATTGATAACATTGTTGTTGAATCAGCCATTCTAGTTCCATCACCTAGCAACAAAAACCGAAAAAAATAACACCACATTACATAGTCAGTTAGGTCAATGCAAAATACTACTTGAACTGAAAAGTATGCGGAAAAAAAAAAAAGCTTATATGAAACCAAACAGAATAATTTGGTAGTGTCATAGAATGCATGCCAGTCCAGGAAAAGTACTTCCTCTATCACTAACTTCTGAAATGACTGACAGAACAGGTTGTCTAGTTATTTCCAACATCAGAGCTTTCTGAACCATAAGGAAAAGGTCTATTCTTTAAAAGTAATTACCTAAAATCAAATACATCAACATAATGTTCAAACTACCTCTACTCTTCAAGATCCAGAAATAATCACTGCAGAAAGATCCAGCACTTTCAGTACAGCAACTTACCCTATAAACTACCTTATCAACTTTAGGTGGGGGGTGAGGATTGAACTCAGGCCTTGCTCATACAAGGGACTCACTAAACCACTGAGCTACATCTCCAGCCTTCTTTCCATCCCTCCTGCCTCAGCTTCCCAAGTAGCTGGAGCTAAAGACATGCACCACCACACCCAACTAGCAAAAAAATTGAACAGGGAATATAATAAGCTTTATGAGTGAATTAAGCTGTCTTAAAAATCTAAATAATTCTGCAACCTTGCTGAGTTTATATTGATAACTAAGATGTATATAATGCCCTTTCACACGTCTAAACTGAGACTTTTAAGAGTTAGAGCATCATAGGGCCAGGGACTTGGCTTAGTGGTTCTGCCACCTGCCTCACAAATGCAAGGACCTGAGTCCAATCCCCGGTACCAAAAAAAAAAAAAAAAAAAGTTAGAGCATCGTAAGTCTAGCCATCCTTCACAAATGACAAGGATCCTGCTTTATTCTTCACTTCATCACCACCAATGGTCCAGCATGGTAACAGGCACATGATATACATTTAAGTATTTCCCACTAAAGACCCAATAATTAAGACAGTGAAAAAATAATCTTTAGGGAAAATTAATTAGCAAACAGCATGAGGCAAGAAATGGAAAGAAATCATTTAAATAGCAGTGGGAAGGGAGACTAAAGAGACTCATCCATTAAAAATCTCTACTTAAGAGTAAAGGTTGTAGGCCAGGAATTTAGCTCAGTGCTCAGTGGTGCTGCCACCTTCCTCCTAAGCTCAGGGTCCTGAGTTCAATCCCTGGTACCAAAAGAGTAAAAGTTGTGGTTGTTCCGCCATAGAGCCTAAAACAGATCTACTCAATTAAATGACCATTACTGCTCCTTACCTAAGTTTTCTCTGTGTACTTCAAGTAAAAAGCCATCATGAAAATCTGGTTCGCAGGCACATGGAACAGGTTTTGAACGAAAACGCTGATTCCGATAATGTAAACATAAAGTAAAAGTTGAACAAACTTGTCCTGGTAAAGGCTCAGGTTCTTGAAGATGTTCCAAGAAAGCTTTTCCACCCAGAACCTGAAGGTAAAGATACCTCCGTGTTGGATCAATATTAGCTGTAAAGTGTAGCAATACAATGAGGAAACTGCCAAACTTCACAAATGCGATCAAGACATTAGGAAACAATAATTTGACAGAAATAAAAGCAAAGATTAAAAAAAGGAAAGTAACAAATTTATTACATAACAAGACCATTTGCATTCTGGGAAGAAAAGATACATAGTATGATATTCTAAGTTCACATCCTGGCTACTTTCCCCCAGCTAGAAAGAAGTCAGAACACTAAGGTCTAATGTATGTTTGCTTTGTTTTGTTTTGGTTTGGTTTTTTGAGACAGGGTCTCACTATGTAGTTGAGACTGACCTGGAACTCACTATGTAGCCCAGGCTGGTCTCAAACTCAGAGATCCTCCTGCCTCAGCCTCCCAAGTGCTGGGATTACAGGTGCGAACCACCACACCCAGCTATTGCTTTGTTTCTGAAACATTCCTTCACCTCAAAAAAGCAAGTCAATTACCAACTTAATAAGTGTATCTGTTAGATGGTTACGTTTCCATTTTAAAAGCTGTAGATTTTTCTTACAATATATTAAAACAAGAGAGACCAATGTTTCCTATTTTTTGCATCTACTGTGCTATGAGCTTTTCTTACATACCTAATGTAAAATCTAATCTAAGTTTTAAGCTAACGACAAAAAAACCCAAAATAATGTAAGGACTTCATTTTGGAAAATGAAAACTGCAATGTTTCCTATCAAATACCAAAAGCTACAATACATCTTACATCCATTACTAACTACAACTAAAGTAATGTTAAATAAATACATACATACTTTTTTTAAATGTTGACTGTTTATCAAAACCAACAGGCTGTTTTGGAGAGGAAGAGAGTTCCTGCTCAACACTGTCCTAGAAAGGCAGTTAAAAAAAAAAAATTAGCGAACAAAAATTACAGTTAGGTAATAACACTCCACTGGAACTAAGCACTGAAACGAAAGTGTAAGGCTTCTTCCAAAGACCACTTATTTTCCCAACATAAGTAATGAAATAAATGCCTGAGTACAACTGGTCACCCCTAAAATCTAACACTAAGAATTAAACTGTCTTCAAGCCTTGCATTCACAGAACCCTCAAAACAAATTCTTAGTGCTTTAACCAAGATTAAACTTTCTCCAACTCTTATGTAATACTTGGACTAAGATTTGATCATGAACTGATTTTAAGAAAGTGACATTCATACAACAGAGATGGCTAGTAGGTCAATTTTTTATCATAAATAGGTTCATAAGCCTCAGAAACCAAAAGAGTCCTGTATGCAAATACTTAGTTCCCTGGTGTACCGAAGTCCACCCTATTTTTTCCTGATATTACCAGGTATTGAGGTCACAGTCTTCATTATTGCCTCATTTCCAAGGAGGACCTACTTACTGTGCACTGAGAAGCACCATCCACCCCTGACCCATTTATATGCAAAGATATGAGGGCTCTAAAAAGTTCATTACTTTTAAAAAAATAATTTGGTAAGTGTACGTTAGAAAAAAAAAGCTCAAGGTTAAAAAAATTATAAGGACCATTCCAGTGAAAGACAATTTTGTTAAATAATAAACTAATTTGGCTTTGTATATTTAGTCCTAGCCAGGCACAGTGGTGCATGCCTGTAATCCCAGCACTCAGGAGGCTGAGACAGGAAGATTGCTGAGTTTGAGGCCAGCCTGAGCTACACAGTGAGTGAGTTCAAGACCAGCCTGAACTACATAGTGAGACCCTGTCTCAAAAAGTAAAAA
>NW_022900942.1:68551564-68552374 GCF_012274545.1 Fukomys damarensis
AAAAAAAAAAAAAAAAAAAAAAAAAAAAAAAAAAAATTAATAGATAAATAAAATTGCAATCCTGGAGAATAACAAGAGGAAATTCTGTCACTGCAGAGACAGAAATATGCTATATAACTTAGGTTTTTATGACAATACTAATTTCCACACTCAGGGCAGAGTTAACCTTCAATTAAGGACCTTACTAGATAAAATGTCCTTAGGAGCGATTCTACTAAAAAGATAACCCCACACACAGACCCTACAAACAGCCTTTGCATGAGTGAAAACTTATACTCTGACTTTTCCCTAAAAGATCACTCACGGTAACAAAATTAAGTTCTTTCATCACATCATCAATGATTCCTCGACGTCTAAGAGCTTTGATCAAATCTTCTGTTGACAGATGTTGCTGGTCTGGCGCCAGCTCTTCTCGGATGGTCTCGGCCAGGATCTCCCGAATTCTGCCGTGGACATCCATCTGCAGAGAAGCCCAGTTTACAAGGCGCAACACACATAACAGCTCAGTACCGCGGCTCGGGCTGGGGGCTTCTACGCAGAACGGAAGTCGCCACTATCTCTGAGAACAGAGATCATCAACCTTTCAAAGTTGCAAACGTTTGGGTGAAAACCCTGGACGTACTTTCCACCGGTTACCTAGCACCCCCGCTGCCCGCTGCGAGCAGCACTCCATCCAAGAGAACCTTACAGGGAGGTACCGCAGGCTCCCCAGAGCAGGCCGGGAACGCGCACCACCCCGTTTACGATTCGGTCTCGTCGCCGGGAGCTCGGGACAAAGCACGGCCGGGGGACGAGCGCTCCTGGATACGG
>NW_022900942.1:68552992-68602349 GCF_012274545.1 Fukomys damarensis
GGTGAGTCCGCTCGACCCCGCGCTCGCCGGACCTCCCGCGGGGCTTGCCCGCCCTCAGGGAAAACGGGAGGGAGGTTGTCGCCGGAGGGCAGTCGGAGTAGAGCCTCGGTCGGCGTGTAAATAAGCGAATGCAAATGGTAGTCTTTGTGCTTCCGAAACGTGGCCTGTTAGATACAGGCATATCACGAATATTGGCGGGGCGTCATCATTTAGCCTCGAAAGTCTTACTTTCAGTTGGCTTTAGAGTCAATCCTAAACTGGCACGCCGTTAGTATTAGAGAATATAATGTAACTTTCGTCCGCAACGCCTGCAGCGCGGTGGCAATTGCCCACATTCGGTCATTATTTCGGTGAACATTTTATTATGTGCGAATATGAGAAGAGTAGATGCTTGTCCTAAAGATTTTACAGTCGTGTTTGAAACGCATGTAACCAGTAAAAGCAACGAATACTAAGTTAGAAGACGATACAGAAAGGCCTTGCGGTAATTAGCGAGGTGAACGTTTAGAAAGATGGACGCCCAAAGCAGAGGCACAAGCACGAGGCACCAGGAGACTGCCGAGTTTGGAATGACACATTAAGACAGAATGGGCTGAAGACACCATCGCACGGTGCACTGTGTGGAGTGCTGTAAGACCAGAGAGACACAGAACTATCCTTTTAAAATTCGTTAAATATCAAACAGGAAGGTGTCCGTTTGGATTTAGTGAGATGTAGGTTAGAGTGGTCACTTGGACAAAGTTACGAGTGGAGAGGTGGAGAAGGAAACCATACTGGAGTGAGCTGAATAAGTAGGGGAGAAGAGGATATTCATTCATTAATCCAGAAATAAAATTCCTGTTGATACTTTAGTAGACAGCTGTTGGGGAGTTTTGGGCTGTGTAAGAGCATGAGAGATGAGGTGGCAGTGAGCAGAGGAGTCAAGGGAGGCTTTTTTTGTTTTTGAGAAACAGCCTCACTATGAAGTTCAGGCTTGCACTGAACTCAGTATAGCCTGAAATTCCCGGTGATCCTCCTGCCTCAGTCTTCCGAGTGCTGGGATTACAGGTAGGGAAGATTTTTTAGATTGAAAGATATTAGGGCATATTTACGTGCATGATACCGGTGAGTCTAACCAAAGTAGCCAAATCTTTAAGGAGGGAATTACAGTAGGTGACCAGGGGTTTGGTAGACGATGATAGCAATGACAAATGAGAAAGTGCTTGGGAACACTTAAAGGCCAAAATATGGCGGTTGCTGGAAGAATGCTGAGCAGCTCATTAAAGAGATAATTTGGAGACATCAGTAAAAATTAGTCATAATTAGATATAGTTGGTAAAAGAAAAGGAATAAATTTAGATAGAAATGGGATTAAATAATGTTGCCCTTCTGTGAACTGTAAATAGGAAAAACAAGTTTGGGAAAAGTTTAGTTTTTGTATTTGTTGAATGTGAGTTGCCTGTGACCCTGTGGATATATCCCATAGGCTCTGGAGTTCAGAGAATTGTGGAATGTAAATAGATACTTGTTATTTTGGCTGTTTGAAGTAGAGAGAGAGAGAGTGTGTGTAATGTGAAAAGAAAGCCACTCCAACCTCTAGGAGTAGGAGAGACACACTTCACAAAGCCAATAGAAAGAAGGCCAGGGCTGCTTTTGTTGGTAGCTCACAGCCTCTGTACTTGCTTTCCCACTTCCTCCAGTATTCTCAGTTCTCTCTGACTCTCTTCTTTACCTCTGTCACATCTGTAGTTGTGACTTGAAGTCAGCTTTCCTGGATCACCCTATTTAAAATTGTAAGGAACTACATACATACATACACATGCCCACACCCTTATTTATTTGGTTACTGGGGATCGAACTCGGGCCCTTACACTTGCGAGGCAGGCGGCAGAACCACTGAGCCAATTCTCTGGCCCCAATTACACTCTTATTTCTCCTCATAGCACCACCACTATGTAGCTTACTGTTGATTTTATTCCAGATAAACCAGCCCCTCATTAGGTTGGAAACTACCAGGGCAGAAATTCTTGTCCGTTTGTTTTACTACATGAAATAGTCAGTATCTAGCTATGTTCCTGAACATAGACATTTGGTACTCTTGCTGTAATTTTTGTCTAGTGTCTAAACTTTTTGATTATTTACCTTTTGATTATTGTCGTCTGTCTAAACCTGTTAAAGTGCTACTAATTTGCTACCTCATTGAGCATATCTTTTCTATATTTCAGCCAGCAGTATCTGTTGGAAATGTTGGCCAACTTGCAATAGATCTGATTATTTCTACACTGAACATGTCTAAGATTGGTTACTTCTATACTGATTGTCTGGTGCCAATGGTTGGGAACAATCCATATGCAACAGCAGAAGAAAATTCAGCAGAACTCAGTATAAATGCTGAAGGTATGTTTTTGGCAAGTTTTATCCTACTACAAAGTAGAGTTCTTTTAAATCAGGAATAGTCTCTAAGCCTGGCACCATTATGCACACATATAATCCAGCTACTCAGTAGGATGAAGCAGAAGGATCACTTGAACCTATAGTAGTTCAAGTCCTGCCTGAACAATATAGGAGACCCTGTCCTCAAAACTGGAAGGAATCTATGAGTCTTATTTTGTTACAAGCATTTAGTTAGTGCCAGCTCTGTGTAGAGTTCACAACCCATCACACTGTCCTTTTTACACCCACAAGTCAGTTCTTAGGGCCTTCTAGTGGTAGCTCCTCGAGGGTTATGCATAGTTTGTACTTGTATCTGTGGATAGAATTCAAATTTTTTTTTTACATGCATCTGTCATTTTTTTTCTTTTATTCTGTTTCATTTTCCATTCTTACTGGCATATATAACCATCACTGGTACTACAGATAAAGGAAAAGAAAATTACACTAGGCTCAGGTGCTATGTATTTAACATGCTACTTCATCTAAGCACCTAGATATGCTGACATGTTATAGAATACCTAACAATGTGATAAAGGTAAGCCTCAGAGAGATTGAGTTGCTTGGTGCCATTAGTAGGTATAAGCTTTTTCTATACTGTAGAAAGCCGTGATTCCTCCATGGATTATCAGGCTTGGTTAATCATTGCATAGTTATGTTGCCCTGACCTCTGTCTGGGTATATGGAATGGTCCCAGGTGAGTAGGGAAAAGCTTCACTGACAGGAAGGAAGCCCAGAAGTATCTTGTTCCTTCTCAGGGGCTCCCTGTTGTGTCTCCTTTCATCAACTGTTTGGTTTAAGGTCAAGTCCAGGACTGTTAAAAGAGCATGGAAGGCCATTGGTGGATGAGAGCCACATGAAGCATTGTGGCTTTGTCAGTTTTATTAGCCATGTCATGGTTCTTAGCTTGCATAATGAATGCACTTTTGAGAAATAACCTTATTACTGAAATTTCTGAAGGAAAGATGGCTTTGTTAACATAAGACTAGCCTTAAAAGCCCACAAATGATAGAACTAGGATTCACACAGTTCTAGTGAGAACAGCTGTCACTTATTGCATATTTACTGTGGCCTAAATGCTGTGTAGTTTTATTTATTCAAACAAACACATTGAATTCTCACAGTTATTCTATAAGGTGGATTTCCTCCCACTTCTGGGATTCAGACCCAGGGCTTTGCGTGTGTTAGGCAAGCTCCCTACCATGGAGCTGCATCTTTTTTTTTTTTTTTTTTTTTTTTTTTTTGTACTGGGGATCAAACTTGGGTCCTTGCGCTTGCAAGGCAGGTGCTGGAACCACTGAGCTAAATCCCCATCCCATGAAACTGCTCCTTTATAGATGAAGAAACCATGGCACGAAGAAGTTCAGTTGTTCAAGGTTATGTGAGTGATAATTGGTGTGACTGAGATTCTAGTCAAGGCAGTCTAGTCCCAGAGACCTGCCTTTCACCTCACCCGAGAAGACCCAAGTGGGCATAGTGGTGCACACTTGTAATCTCAGCACTCTGGGAGGATGAGGCAGGAAAATCACGTTTGAGCCCAGCCTAGGTGATATGGTGACTTAGTGAGACCCTGTCTCAAGATTTTAAAGGAGTGGGAATGTAGCTCAGTGTGAAGACTCTGGGTTCAGTCCCCAGTAACACACACACACACAAACACACACACACACACACACACACACACACACACACAAAAGATCCATTGGCTTTCCTTTCACAAACTGGCAGTGGGTCAAATGTCTGGGTGCAATTTACCCCGCTTCATTTTTTTTTTAAGCCAAAGTATTTTAAAACATAGACTTCATGAAATTCCATCTCCTAACATACAAGTATGCATTTCTTAAAAGATAAAGAGCATTTTGTTACATAACTAAAATGACATTATCACTGTTAACAAAATCAGTAATTTTCTAATGTTTTCCTATACCTTCTCTATGTTCATGTTGACCCAGTTTACCTCTAAATGTCACTTAAAGTTGGTTTCTCTAAACTAGGGCCCACAGTACAGGCCAGGCCTGTTGCCCTCTAGAATGTCTCCCCTCTGCATTTGTCTATTTCCTTGTGCTCTTACTTGCTTTGTTCCTCCAGCCCTTAAATTTTCTGAAACTGCAGTTAGGTCTCAAGACTTGATAGGAAGTAAAATTGCTTTCATATTGTGTCCCTTCAGAAGAAACTACTAGGAAACAGGATCCTAACGACAAAAGTCAGTCACATGATACACTGATGGAGAATATTAGAGTTGCTGTAGTATGTGTTGTTTTAAACCCTAGCCCGCACACCCATACAGACACATACTTTCCCCACACAGATATGTTGGATTGGACTATATGTATGTGTCAAGGGTAGATGAGAGGCCTGAGTGGCCTGTTCCTTAGTCCCTTTTCCCTAATTTCTAAGCTTTCTGCTTTGATCCTTTTGACCTAAGTGTACCTGGTGTTCACTAGACTTGATGAGGTGTGGTATAACACCATCACACTAGCCAGGAGAAAATACCTTGTTACAGAAACAAGAGAGACCTTGTGTTAGCTTTCCATTACTGTGACACAATACCTGAGATAGATCAGCTTGAAGGTGGAAAGTTCTGTTTTGCCTTATGTTTCAGAGCTTTCAGTCCATGGTCCCTTGGCATTACATCATAGGAGGGGAGCACATGGTAGGGTAGCAACACTCAGCTCATGATAGCCAGGGAATAGAGAGAAGGGCTCTATGTACCCTCCAAGGCACACCCTGCAGCTGCTTACTCCAGCTAGACCCTCCCATCAGTGCCACTGAGGACATCCCTTCAGCACCAGAAACTGTTGGACATTTCAGATCCAAACTGTAACAGACCTAACCCACCACAGGATTTCCCCAGACTAAGGTGATCTGTACTCTTTACAGTAACGAAAGCTTAGTCCTGCCTGGTCCTGTGTTCTTGGCTGATGTGAGAGGTGAGGTTGGGAGGGGGCCTTACACATCGCTAAGTGGGCCCCTGTGGAACCTGGTGAAAGTGTGAACCCTGTTTCCTAAAACTGCATATACCTTGATTCACAGAAAATTTTATACTAATTCAGGTCTTTGAGAAGCTCTTAGGAACGCAAATGTACTTAGTCCAGGAATTCTCTTACATGGCTAACATTCTCCTATATTTTAGTCTATTCTGTTAATTCCAATGAGTTTCTGTCTCAGAAGAGAAGAGGGAAGAATATCAGCAAGTGAAAAGTTTACCTTTCTTAAGGATAATTTTATTTGTCATAACATCAGCAGTTTCCAAGGGAATACTTCTTTGGTTTTACAATAAGGTCAGAAGAAAAATTTTTTTTAAATTTAAGAGCTACAGCATGCTGCGCTGCCCATGACCCTGAACTTCAGGGCTCCAGCAGTCCTCTTGCCTTGGCTTCTGCACACCACACCATGACTGACAAAGGATAATTTTTGGTATTTTCTTACAGTTAACTTTTCAAAAATGAATATATGCTGTAGAACAAACCCAACTGGCACATTTTAAGTTACTTCTCAAGTGTTTTAAGCATTTGACAACATTGTGCTTACGTTCTGTATTTTACTTACTGAAAATATATAGATAGAAATATTATAATTTATATTTTATCATAATTTGAAAAAGTCATTAATTTTAACTGTCCTGTGATTTCATTTTCTTCTTGTCTTTGTAGTATATTCATTGCCTTCAAGAAAATTAGTGGCTCTTCAGTTAAGATCTATTTTTATTAAGGTTAGTGTCTCATATTAACCTTTTTGAGCTTCTTAAGGTATAATATCACTAGAAAAACTAAGTACTATTAGATTTTTTTTTGGGGGGGGGTACCAGGGTTTGAACTTGGGCCCTTGTGCTTGTGAGGCAGAACCACTGAGGCGGAACCACTGAGCCAAAGCCCCAGCCCTAGATTTAAAAGTCATTTCTGCTATGTTGTATGTACAGTTAAGAAAGCTCTCATTCAATAGAAAATAATTTCATTTCAGGTGTGTTACCATGGTTTCATGGTTATATAAAAAGTACTACTTATAGGGCCCGGAATTTGGCTCAGCGGTTCGGTGGCCTGCCTTGCAAGGGCAAGGACCCGAGTTCAATCCCCGGTACCAAAAACAAAGAAACAAAAAAGTACGACTTACAACTCAGGTCTGATATATCCTTAATTCAGGTAATACTGGTGAAAAAAATTAGGTACATAAGTAGCATAGATTTGTTGCATTTGTATTATTTTCAGCTGGGGATCTACGTGCATCAGGGTATGTTCTGAGTCCAGCCTCGTTCCTCCTGCCACCGCATGTACGACCACTCAGTTCACACCCGCTCACACCCCTCTCCCTGCTCTTACTTTCCCCCTTCAGTGACCTTTTTAAAGCACATCAGGTCACATCGCTGCTGTCTTTCACATCCTGTACGGGCTTCCCAGCTCACTCTGAATCTACAGCCCTGCATAGGGGCCTGCATGGCTCCACATCTGTTCTGTGCTGTGCTGTGCTGTAGCCGCCCGCTGGGGCATTTTTGTGGTACTGGAGGTTAAACCATGGCCTGGGACACTATGCAAGTTGCTGTACCACTGAGCTATATCCCTGGCCCTTTTTATTTTTATTTATTTTGCGATTTTGCTGAGTTGCCTAGGCTGGCCATTTTAACATTGTGCCACATGGTTTTGTGGTTCTCTCCTAATGTTAGCTTAAAACTGAAGATAGGCAAGTCACATACTTCCAGATTTTGGTAGATGAAATAAAGAATGTTTTTTTAAATTGCAAAGATTTATTGGGCATTGATTCTTCACACTGATGTTACTCTAAGCACTTCCTATGAATTATTCTGTTTCCTCCTTGCAACAAACCTATGAATCAAGTACTGACATCCTCGCTTTTCAAGTGAGAATACTGGAGCCTAGTAACCCAGAAAGGTCAGGCAGTTTGCCGGGGACATGCAGTAGGGTCTGTACGCATTGTGGCCAGGAAGGATCCCAGCCTAGTGGCTGACTCCAGAGACTGTCTCTTAATCTCCAGAGTGTACTGCTCTCTCATTTTTAAAAGGTTGCCATTTTTACCTGCATTTTAAGTTTTAATATTTATTTTATAACTGAGAAAAAATTTTAAGTCATCCCCTCCCCCATTTATAATCTCCGTCCCAGATTCACCAGCTGTTAACATCTGGTCACACATGCTTAACCTCTTGTGAGTGTGAACACAGTTTCTTTCTGCCAAAGAGTCCAGAAAGTAGGTTCCTGACTGATACCGCATCCCTCAGTAGATTGGCCCTCAGCTTCTGAGGTCAAGGCTGGGGCACAGCTCAGTGTGCAGCACTCGCCTAGCATGTGTGAGGCCCTGGCTTCCATCCCAGCACTGCCAAAAGACAACAAAAAGTAGTCAAGAACAAGGAACTGGGCTCAGTGGCGCACACCTATAATCCCAGTGCTCCAGAGGCTAGAGTTTGAGGCCAGCTGGACTACAAAGCGAAACCCTGTCTCAAAAAACAAACAGGGCTGGGGATTTAGTTGAGCAGTATAGTCTCTGCCTGGCAAGCGCAAGGTCCTGAGTTCGAACCCCAGTACTAAAAACAAAAGAACAAGGACATCTTCCTTCGCAACCCCGTCATCATCACCAAGCCCCAGGAAATCGGCATCAAATGACTTACTCAGAGGTCTCATCCTGTGTATTCAAACACCCTGGTTTCCCCACAGTGCCCTTCAGCACTGAACCATGCAGGGTGTGCAAGTTGCATCTGGTTGGTGCATCTTTGTAGTTGCTGCCCCACGTGTGCTACTTGCCCTGCTCCTCTTTCTGCTCCTTGTGGTCCTGATCCCTTTGGAGGGGAGGCCAAATGTTCTGAATCCTGCTTTCCTCACAATCAGATTCCAGTCCACAGTCTCTGATGAGCGCCTCACAGATGACCATGTGGGGTTTTTGCCCCAGTGCTGGGGATTGAACCTGGAGCCCTGCTAGGCAAGCACTCTGCCAGTGAGTTAGGTCCCTGTCCTTTTGACACAGGGTCTCACTAAACTTTCAAAACTGGACCTGCTTCAGGCTCCTCCTGCCTTAGACTCCCAACTGGGTGCATCACAAGCATGTGTTCCACCCCCAGCTCCAGCGGTGATTAAGCCGCCGTAGATTTCTTAAACTGGGGCTGGGCTTGTTGCTCAGTGGTAGAGTTCTAGCCTGGCACTCTTGGGGCCCTCTGTTCAATCTCCAGCACTGCACACAAAATTAAATAATAATAGATTACTTAGAAAAATGCTTTTTCTTAGAATAGAAGTTTTTAACATCTAGATTCCTCACAGTTGATTTATTTCATAATTGTAAAGCTGTACTACATAAATGCTCTTCATCTTTCACTGGTAAATCAATGAGTGGATCTGACAGTAGTAATATGTGTACCATCTATAGATAACTGTTATCACAAAATTTATGAAATATTACGTACACTACTATACCCTAAGATCTCACTGTTACATGTTCTTTTTATTCTCTCAATGGCAAAGTATAAATCCAGCTCGTTCTGTGAAAAGCTCCTCTCCTGGGTAAAAAGTAGCAGCTTTGCCAAAGTTATTGTTCTTTCGAGCAGTCACTCTTACCAACGAAACGACCTACAGCTTCGCAGGTACGTGCATGCCTTAGTTAGGGTGCAATGGATAGCTCACTATTGAAAAGTTAAATTTAAAGCGCCATAGGTACCCTTGCCTGTCCACTTGGAAAGAGGAAGGTAAGAGGAGATGAAAAGCACACAGGGGTCCTTTGATTCCTGTGATGTTAGTACAGCTGGACAGAGAAGATCTGGGTCAGGAAAGTGGGTGTTGGAACTGTGCTTTTAGGGTTTGATGTGGTGTGGGCAACGTCACAGCTCATCGGATTAAGACAGAGGAGAAAGTAAGACCCCAAATGTATGTTACTAGTGATCAAAGCCAGGGCCTTGTGCCTCTAGGCAAGGGCTGAACTAGTGAGTGCACCTCTAGCCGCATCAGTTGATAACTTTTGAAAGATTAAATTGGTCCTAAATCTTTATTTCCAGATATGCAATCATTTATATTTGTGGGAATCCAGTTGTCTTCAGGAAAGCACCCAAGCAGGTCATAGTGAATTCTTAAATAGAAGACAAAGTGTCTCCGGAATAGAAATACAAAGTTTTGTGTTTTATTATCACATGAAATCGAAAAAGTACTAGTGGGAGATTCTTACACTGTTGGACCTCTAGTTCGTGTAGATCATTACGTACCCACTTGTCAGATCAGGATGAAAACACGTCAGCTCACCATAGTTGCCTTTCAGAACGAGCGCAGAGGCCCCTCCTGTGGACCGTAGGGCAGAGCTGGGGACACAGATCTATCTTCACGTTGGCCCTGCCCTGCTGCATGTCTCCCACTCTGCTCTCTCCTGAGCGTAAGCAGCAGGCCAGCGCGACATGTGCTGCACGTTCTTCTTCCTAGTCTTCTGAAACTTGTATTTTTACCTTCTGCAGCAGATTATATGGAGACCAAGTTAAAAACCTAATTATTGCCTTCGTGTTTGTATTTGTGAATTTTTGGAAATATAATTAATTATATGATTGTTTCTAGCACTCCCTTTCGGTACCTGCTTACCCCTTGTATGCAAAAGAGTGTTCGGAATAAAATAAAGAGCCTCAACTGGCAAGAAATGGAAAAAACTCCATGTATTCCTGAAATGAGTGATTCTGACTACTGTGTCCGGATTCCAGGAGGAGGGATCACAAGAGCACTCTACAAAGAGAGGTGAGTTTGTCTGCCGCTTGTCTGTTTCCCACCTTAATTGTAAAATGACCTTAGCTGGCTGTGATTGTACACAGCTGTAGTCCTGTCGAGACAGGAAGCTCACAAGGGCAGGCCCAGCCAGGGCAGCTTAACAATTTGAAGAGACCCTATCTCAAAATTTTATAAAAAGGGGGCCGCTGATACGGCTTAGTGCAAAGGCCCTAGATACAGTCCTCAATACCACAAAAATAAAGATCAGATAAATTTTTGAAAATTAAATTGTGGGCACAGTGGCTCCTTCCTGTATTCCTAGCGCTCAGGAGGCTGTGCCAGGAGGATCAGTTGAGCTCAGGGGTTTGAGACCAGCCTGAAGGACACAGGCAAGTTGCCATAGGTTCCACAACTTTGTGGTCATCCTGAGTAGAAATTGTGCCCATTAAGTAACTACACTTGATTTCTACAAATTGCCTCGTAATGTTCCCACTTTCAATTTTGATTTTACTAATTTGAGTCTTTTTTTCTCGGGTTCTTAGTGAAATTATAAAATTTTATCCCTTCTGTTGCTCTTAACACAGAACCAATTTTGAGTTCACTGATGATTCTCTAGTATTTTCTGTTCTGTTTTACTTACCTCCACTCTATTCCTATATTAGTTTCTTCTTCCTGTAGCTTTGTGTTTACCTTGCTCTTCCCCCCAGGTGTAACTGGAGCCCTGGAGGGCCGCAGCACCGCCATAGTGCATGTGGTTAGGCAGTTAGGAGGTGGGTTTCTCTGAGCTTTGGGACTTGGGGAGCTCTGTGCCACCATCGCAGCCCTGAGGTCTTTGCACACCAGGCGTGGACAGCATGAGGGATGCTCGCAGCTCCTGCCTTCTGAGCACTGGAGACCGAGACAGGCTGGTGATGTAGCCCGATTCCCGCTCAGATTTCTGAAAGCCCTGGCTGGACTGCACTTCTCCACCTCACCTTCATCTGTGTGGCTGCCCGTCACACTCTCGAGTCTGGCTTATGCCTTCTCATAGTTCTCATTTGTAGGGTGTTAGGAATCGTTTTTGCTGTGTGGGCAAACAAGAAACTTTGTGCGCTGGTTTATCACCCCTCACCATTGGCTTGAGGAGGACATTGATAGTTACGAGATGTTTTGGGGCTCAGGAGGCCTGGGTTGAGGTCCACTTTTGCCATGTAACAGATGCAACACTTTTAGCACGTTCTCTGAGCCTGTTACCTCACCTGACAGCTCAAGCTCGAGAGAATCTCCTGTAAATCATCACGGGTTAAGCACCTCGTCTTTACTGCCTCCCTTCAGCCTCACAGCAGCACTTGAGGTAGTTCTCTTGTTGTCCTTTTTACAGACCAGGGACCCTAGAGCCCTGACAGAGTCACTAGGAGAGCCCCTCTGGCAAGAGCTAGAGTTTGAGTCCTTGTTTCATTATTCCAAATGGATTTCTTCATAAAGTGGAAATCATGATGGTTTCCTCAAGGGTCGTTGTGAGGATTGGATTGCCAAATGTCTAGACAGCGCTTGGCACATAGTAAGGGGATCCATAAGAAGTAAGTGTTGTCTCTTAACATTTCCACTCTCGTCGTGTTCTCTTTACTGCCTCTTTTGTTTGTTTGTTGAGACAGCCTCTTCCTGTGTCATTTGGGCTGGCCTCGAACTCCCAGCAGTCCTGCCGCAGCTTCCCGAATGCTGGGAATACAGGCCTGTACTGTGTCTGGCTTCATTTACTGCTTTAGATAATTAGTGTCAAGGGTCTTAACTTCCTTTTAGTCACTCTACTATGGTGCTTCTGAAAATCAGTCTTCTAAATGAGGCTTTGAGAGTGGATCAGAACCAAATCTTATTTTGCCAGGTTTTCACATGGTCTGAGACTTACATGTTCCCCATGTGGGTGTTCATGGCTTCTGCCCGCCCCGAGGAGAAGCACGTATGTGCCACAGTGGAGAGAAGTGAATGCTCTTAGGACATGGTGGCTTCTCCTTGCCCAAGCCAACAGGCCGTCTCACCTGTAAAAACCAACACACTAGGCTCAGCGTGTTCTGGCAGTGGAAGAATACTGAGTTGCTCCTTCTGTTTCTTGCAGCTGTTCTAAAGAAATCCAAATGGCGGTTCTGCTGAAGTTTGTTTCCGAAGGGGACAACGTCCCTGATGCTTTGGGTCTCGTTGAGTATCTCAACGAGTGGCTGCAGATGATCAAACCGCAGGTAAGTTTTACCGTAGCAGGTGCCCTGCTGTGATTCCTGTTCATTAGCTTGGGTTTTAGGTACTCTGTGGGCAAGTGGGTGAAAGTTCTTGTTAGATACAGACGTCTCTCCCTGAAATGTAGTTTAAGCTGAACTGTTTCCGACAGAAGAGACAGTTAACTAATCTGTTTTACAGTTGTGTCATTAAGGATGATTTTCCAGAAAGGAAAATCCCGTTTGTTCATTGTGCTTGTTCTTGTTACATTGGCTATGCCCAGTGGATTCTGAGGAGCAAACAAGTCTTCTGGAGAACCCAGGATTGTTGTAGAGAAGTGAGGAAGGTGGCTGCGTGAGCGGTGCTGCCAGTGTCTCGTTCCTGAAGCAGTGGGCACTGCACACCTCACCCCGGGACGAGCTCGCCGGAGGATGGCACCTTGAGGCTGCTCCGTGGCGGCCTCTGTCTAAATCCTACTGTAGCCAGGGAAAGATATGGCTTGATTTTACTTCATAGAGTCCATCTGCATCCTTTCTGGCATATCTTTGTGATTTGAACTCAAAGAAATGTCTTCATTTGACATGACACAGAAAAGTGTTTCTTTCTCCTGATAATAAAACCTAGCTTCAAAGACAGATTTGATGGTAGAACTGAAAGACTGTTCTGTTCTTCATTTACAGAGTGACGACCCTGCACCGTCCACCTTGCTGTGGAAAATACCGAGTTCTTGGAAATTACTCTTTGGCAGTGGTCTTCCCCCTGCACTCTTTTGATCCATTTTCAGTTTTATATGTAGTGACGCAAGATACTACCAATACAACTGTTAAATATTGTACATAAAAATTTGTACTGTCTGAGAGTGTGATTAGGACATAGATACTTTTCACAGAAGACGTCAAAGAACAATGCATTAACAAAGGTCTTTTCCCCTGCCTTTCATCATTTACAACAAATGTAAAATTTGTACAATAAAATTTTATTTCCTATGTAATTTTGTCTGATACTTATCTTTTTTAACTCAGACTCTTATAAACTTATTTCTGCTGGAAGAAATTACCAGACTTAGTAGCATAAAAGAACACAAGTTAGCAGGGCTTGGTGGTGCGCACCTGTAATCCCAGCCCTCGGGAGGCTGAGGCAGGAGGATCACTGTGAGTTCGAGACCAGCCTGGGCTATGCAGTGACTTCCAGGTCAGTCTCAAAAAAACAACCACCACAAAACAAGCTGATTCTTAGCAGGGGTTGTAGAAATGAAAAGTGCTGATGGTCGCGGGCTGCTGGGCTGCAGGTGGCGGGGCTGTCCCCTGTGTCGCCTCCAGGGTCCACTTGCTCCGCTGCACCTCTCAGAGCTCCACCCAGCACTTGGCCCCTTCACCTCCAAGCCAGCTGCCCAGCGTCCTCCGATCTTTCCCCTTGCACTTGCAGGATCTTTGTGATTATCCTGCACTCAGCCCAGTAAGCCAGGGTAATTACTGCATCTCAAGTTCAGGAGAAAGGAGTTCGGTGTAGTTTGTCCTGTCCCGCTTGGCAGCCACCATCTGTGCTCCATCTGACACGCCTGTGGGCTGACTGGGATTTAGCCTGTGCCTGTGGCCTGTGTGTGAGAAGAGGGGACACCTCACTCAGTGGCACTCAGCAGAAGTGCTCTCACTGAGCCCTCCCCGATGCTGTCGCCCTGTTCTTGCCTTCTGGGTAAAGTATCCGCAAGATGGCAGACTAGGAAGGCCCGGCCCTCAGAATCCAGCAGAGGCACCAGCCTAACCATACAGGACCAGAAGACCAGATCCACTCGCAGCTCCCAGACTTGCTACCCTGCAGGGCAAGCAGTCCATCACCTTGCTCGCCCTCTCCCAAGCTGGTCCCTCAGCAGGGGAGCAGAGGGAGTGTGGGCCTGAGTCTGAGATTCCAGCCTCATGGTGCTGAAACGCCCATGAGCCCATGGCTCGAGGGAACGGGAGAGCAGAGAGCAGGGTGTGGAATGAGACGCAGGAGATGCTCCAGCCCGGTCGGCAGGAGGAGGAGCTGCCTGCCCTGCCCAGCCTTCGCCGCCTGCCCTGCGGTGGACCGAGGGGCCTGCCCGCGGAGAAGGCAGCTGCACCACTTTCCCGGACCAGATCTGGCCCCGAGACCCCTCACACACAGCAGGCGTGGCTCATGGAGAAGGCGAAGGTCCCATGTCTGCCGAGCAGTATGAGGCCCGCTCCTAGTGCAGTGACTGGTTTGTGTTTGCTGATGACCGACGCCGAGCAGCTTGAACGTCCTGTGGCCACTTGTACATCTTTACTTTTGGAGCGCCTTCCGTTCGGATCCCGTATCTAGGGACTTGGGGCTGCCAGGCATGTGTGCTGCCTCTCAGCTATGTCCCTCAGCCCTTTTCAGATTTTCGGGTCCAGTTTGAGAACAGCTGGGGCTTTGTGCCTAGAGCCAGCGGCATGAAATCCTAAACAACCACGGGACAGGAACAGTCCACAGGCTGGGAGCTTCCTGCCTGCGATTTCATTAGGAATTCAACTTGGTTGGGTCTAAATAATCAAAATTCCATCTTTAGTAATGTGTAATTCTTGGAGGATAAGCTCTTACCTAAGTAAGTCAAAACCAGAGATGAGCGTGGTAAGAAATCACTGAAACTTCTTTTTCATAGGAAAGCTAGGTTCTGATTTTCACTAGGTTTTACCACTTGGTCTTGACACGTGGAATTGTTTTCTAATTATAAAAGCCATGCATACTTATTGCACAACATTTAGAAAATACAAAAGAACATAAAAATATAAATGCATCCATATCATAATCCATCATGAATTTATAGTTAGAAAAGTATTAACCAGCTGTGATTCTATACACATTTTTTTCCAATATGGATATAAATGGATATGTACACTTTTTCTCCTCTCCGGGAAACATTTTACTTTATTTTTTTATTAGTATGTTTGCAGTTCATGCAGTTTACAGTTTTTTGGGAGTGGGTACATGTATGTGATCCATCTTGAGGCTTTTTTTAAAACCCTTTTCCCCTTCCCTGTTTTCTAAATCTCTTTTCCCCATTTTCATTCTTGTTGATACTATTAATCTTGTTTATGATATATAATGTTTATATTCATTGGGGTTGCCAAGATGCCGTATGTGGCAATCTTTATTCTTTTTTTTTTTTTTGGCTTTTTGAGACAGGGTCTCACTATGTAGCTGAGACTGACCTGGAACTCACTGTGTAGCGCAGGCTGGTCTCACTCACAGTGATCCTCCTGCCTCAGCCTCCTGAGTACTGGAATTACAGGCGTGCACCACCATGCCAGGCCTTGGCATATCTTTATTCTAATTATTTCCCCGTCCCCTCTCACCCACATTCTCTTGGACTCCTTCCCATTTGCAAGAGATCCATCCCTTGTCCCTTTCTATTCTTTATTGTACTTCGTATTTTGCCTTACTCAAATGAGAGATATCATGTAGTATTTAAGCCTGTGTCTGATTTATTTCAGTGTTATATATTTCCACGTGCATTCATTTTCCTATAGATATCTCAACTTTTTCTTATAGTTGAGTAGTAATATTCCACTGTGTGTCAATACCATATTTCTTTTTTCTTTTTTTCTTTTTTTGGTACTGGGGATTAAACTCAGGACCTTGTGCTTTCGAGGCAAGAGGCAGAGCCACTGAGCTAAATCCCTAGCCCTATACCACATTTTCTTTATCCAGTCATCTGTTGATGGATATGCAGACTGTGTCCAGAATTTAATTATGAATCTGGCTGCCCTAAACACTGATTGGTATTGGAGGGCCAGGGATTTGGCTCAGTGGTTCTGCCACCTGCCTCACAAGCACAAGGGCCTGAGTTCGATATCTGGTACCAAAAAAAAAAAAAAATCACTAATATTAGTATTGCAGCCAGGTGTAGTAGCACATACCTATAATCCCAGCACTCAGGAGGCAGAGGCAGGAGGGTTGCCACAAGTTCAAGGCCAGCCTGGGCTACATAGTGAGACCCTGTTTCACACACATACACACAGGGTACCCACTGGTCACTATCGTATGATGCCTTGAGCTGTGAGGGGAAGACAGGAGGATGGCTGGGTCATATGGAATTTCTAAGTGTAGTTCTGTGAGGAATTTTCATACTGATTGTATTATTTCACATTCCCACCGACAATGTAGGAGTGTTCCTTTTTACTTCAGCCACACGAGCATTAATTTTTTAATTTCTTGAGGATTTCCACTCTTTCTGGAGTAAGATGGAATCTTGGCATTAATTTGTATTTCTGTAATGGCCAGGGGTGTTGAACATTTTTTCAAATATTTGTTGGCCATTTGCATTTCTTCCTTTGAGAAGTGTGTTCATTTGCCCATTTCTTGATTGGATCTGTTTTAGGTGGTCTACTTTTGGGGGGTTCCTTATATATTGTACATACTAATCCTGAGAAATAGTTGGCAAAATTTTTACCTCATTCTGTATGTTATTTCTTCACTATTGATTCCTTTGCTGTACAAATGCTTTTTAATTTGATGTAATCCTATTTGTTGATTCCTTCTGTCATTTCTTGTGCAGTTAGATTCTTTTTAGGAAATCCTTTCTTATGCCTAGGACTTCAGGTCTTGTTATCTTCCAGTACATTCAGTGTTTCTGTTCTAATGTTTAGATCTTTGATCTAGTAAGTATGGAGCTCAAGGTCCCGAGTTTGATCCCTGGTACCAAAAAAAAAAAAAAAAAAAAAAAAAAAAAAAAAAAAAAATGGGGCCAAGTTTAAATTTTTGGAAAACAAACTTTTTCCAGAAAAAAAAAAAAAAAAAAAAAAAAAAAAAAAAAAAAAAAAAAAAAGTATGGGTCCAGTTTCAATCTTCTGCAGATAGCCAGTTTTCCCGCACCATTTATTGAATAGGTTATCTTTCTTCCAATGCATACTTTTGGCCCCTTTGTTAAAGATCAAATAGCTCAATATGTCCATGAAACACCTCTGAGGGGTTGGGTGAATAGGCAACCTGTCTTCCGGACCCCTTTCTGCCTTAGACAGAAGCTATCTTTCTCTCAATAAATTTTTCCTACTCTTAAAAAAAAAATAGTTCAATGTGTCTGGGGATGTTTCTGTGTTTGTTTCACTGATCCATACGTCTTTTGTTTTGAGACAGGATCTCCCTATGCAGTTCCAGCTGACCTTGATCTCACTGTGTAGCCGAGGCTGCCCTCCAACTTGCAGGGACCCTCCTGCCTCCGTCTCCTAAGTGCTGGGATTACAGGTGTGCGCCACCATATTCAACCCTCATCTCATTCTCTGTGCCAGTACCATGCCATTTTATCATTTATTTCCCCTGTATCCACTCTGGGTAGTTTTGAGTAATACTTCTGAGAACTTCATGTGCATTTCCTCTGGAACTCATCTACTTTATCTTTTCTATACCGTTTGGTATTTGCTTTCCTCTCCATTTGTCCCCTCTTGATCTGCCTTAGGAGAGATGGGAGAATGTGGGGGTCTTCTCTTGCCTTGCTTCCCCATGTTTCTCTATGTACAGTAAAACCTTGGTGTGCAGCCATAATTCATTCTGGAAACATGCTTGTAATCCAAAGCACTGTTATATCAAAGCAAATTTCCCAGTAAGAAATAATAATGGAAAGATTATTTTTTCCACAATCTAAAAATATTCATACAAAAATGAATATAATACTATAATACAAAATAATTTAAAATATAAAAATCTGCACTGACCTTTGAAAACCTTCACGGCTGGTGTGGGGGAGACAAGAGTGGAGGGTTATTGTGCAGGAGACTTTTACTGTCACTAATGGAATCACTGCTGTATTGGCTCAATGGAATCTTTTTGTGCAACTTGAACAAGGAACCTGTCCAATGACACCTGTTTTTGCCTCCTTTTGAGGATTTCGTGGAAATGTATTTCATTGTCATTAAACAGATACCTTGCTCACACTACTATTGCCTTATTCAGGTGGTGTTTTCTTTTTTTTTTTTCTTTTTTGTCTGGTACTGGGGATCGATCTCGGGTCCTTGTGCTTTCGAGGCAGACGGCAGCACCACTGAGCTACATCCCCAGCCCTTCAGGTGGCGTTTTCTACAAAATTTGCAGTTTCCCACACATTTCCCTCGTCTCATCTGAAGTGAGGGGTTCATCTGCCTTTTGTCCTCCTCTTCTGCACAACAGATCTCCATGCCCGCTTGCTGTTTGGGGTCGATCACCCCCAACCCACAGCGAGAGAGAGGACCACGGCCTCAGTTGTGGTCGTGTCTCTTACTGTAAGACATCGCTTGCTGACCAAGCTAAATTTATTAGGAATGTTTGCTATCTTGTGGAATACTTGCAGGACAAGTTATTCATAATCCAGGGTTTTACTGTATATCTGCTTTCTTATTGTTTCTGATCTCCAGCAAATCCAGGTATTGGCATAGAAAACCAGCAGTCATCCACTACCGCCGTTACCTTGGCGATAGTAGTAAATTCAGGGGAATCAATGGCATCAAATGTCAGTTGGCTCTGGACAACCCCTAGAGCCACTCATGAACATCCTGCAGCCACAACTAAGGAGACTAGTTTCAATGAAGACAGAGCACCACGTATTGGCCTTAACACTTTCATTTCTGCTGCACGTAGGCGGCAGTGCCAGAGCAGAGGCCCCCTTCCCTTTCAGGACCACCCTTCTGGTGACGGCACCCTCAAGCCTGGCCTCCCACTACGGGAGAGAGGCCCCGTGACCGTCCTCGTCTGATCTCCTGAGATTCTCCGCTCGCCCCTCTCCAGGCCTGTCTTCATGGCTGTCTCACGTTTCTGCGATGTGACGCTTCCTTCAGTCCTGAAGCTCTCTCCTGGGTGTTGGTCTCTTCTGAAGTCTGTCACTGTTGGCTGTCACCTCTTGCCTTGTGCTGAGGAGTCCCTGAGTGGGCAGCATTGGCTGCAGGCAGGGCTCTTGGTTGGTCCCAGGGTTCTCAGATGCATACATGTTTAAAACAAGACTGATGTCCTAAAACTTTGTATTGTTTTTTGTATCTTTTATAAGTTCTTGTTTGAGTGAATTTGCCTTTATTAAAAAACTCAAGTTCAAAGGTAAAATGCTCCCCTAACTGCCCCTGGGTGCCAGCACCTGGTCACAAGTTCTAGGCTCCAGGGCTCAGCCGGCTCCTGTTATCTCCAGCTGGGGGAAGATGCTGCATCCAGCTCTCACAGAAGCTGCCAGGAGTCAGAACCGTCTGACCCCTTTCTCTTTTGATGCAGTTTTATTTATTTATACGAAAATGTGTGTGGCTGTCATTTACATAGTGCAGAAAGGTGTATCAATCTACAAATGTACCATAAATACACTTATTCAGTAAACACATTTACTTAGTCATGCTGGCTTTAGGAGGAACCTTGGGCCTCACGCATGCTAAGCATGCACTTAAACCACCGAGCTCCATCCCCAGCACCTAAAATGAATGTGATCAGTCTTTTCTTCCTTCAACCTTTTTGTTGTGGTTTTTGTTTTCTTTGATTTTGAGGTTATGTGGTTTGGAAAGTTGTATTTATAGGGGGAAAATAGCTGCTGCTGCTGGCAGAAATACTGTATTTTTTCCTTTGAAGATAGATAAATCATAAATGAAGAGGTGAGGATAAGTTTTATTTCAATGGGCATGAATTCCGCTTAAAGTTCTACACATTAAAATTACACTGAAACAATTTTTGGTTGCTTTGAGTAGACTACTGACATTTACATAACCCAAAATGTTTTTCCAAAACATAAATTCTGTGTATGAGTGTTCCCACTATCTCACATCTTTATTTTATTGAGACAGCGGTCTCAGTGTTTCGACCGGCTGATTCCTGGGCTCAAGCGATGCCCCTGCCCCCACCTACTGAGTAGCTGGGGCCTCGCACATGTACCAGTGTAGTGAGAGATGGCACAGAGGCTCCCAATTCGGAGCACTCGGTGGAACTTGCTAGCGTCCTCACAGGTATAAACAATTTGTATACAAAACATGAGGTTGGGAATGTGTGAAAGTTACAGCTTTCCAAATAGCTGACTTATTAAACTGTCAGCGCTTTTAATTCTTACATCAGAGGAAATCTAACAAAATGCAGCTTCTAAAATGGTATAAAAAGATAAGACTGTAAGAGCAAGAAGCAATTTAAATGTGTTCAGGGACCATTTTCTTCTCCAGAATTAAGGATTATTTTAATGTAACATCATTGTCTTTTCTCTTTTGCTTTCCTTTTTAGTTTTATTTTAGGATTCCCTATTTTTAATGTTCATATAGAGACTGCTTTAACTCAAATACCGAATAATTTCTTTGGTGTGAAAAACTATAATAGTGCACAGGATCCTAATGAGATAATTAATAATGTGAAATAGGAAGTAAAGGGCTAAAGGTGTAGGGAAAGTGGGAAGGGTGGGAAAGGTAATAAGGGAGAGGCAAAAAAATATGAGAAAATGAAAAAATGGAAATAAAGTGTTTGTAAATGGGGAGGGCAGGAGGGGGTGAAGGGAGGGCAGGGACAAGGGGAAAAATGAGAATCAAGACCTATTATGAAAAGGTACAGGATCCCAATGATGAATGTATCTGTATTGTATACCTAGATTGTACCAATAAACTCAATAAAAATAAAAATTAAAAAATGGTATAAAAGTGATTTGTTGACTGCTGTCTGAAGCCCCAGAGAATCTCTGCACTCTGGTTGGCAAGCTGTGCTCTCAGTGTTGTGTGCTTGGTAAGTGCGCTGGAAAAGCAGGTGATGAGACTACCTCAGCACCTGTCACTCCGAGTGTGACTTGGCTCTGGCCATTCTCCTTGCTCTCCTGTGTCCTGCTCAGTCTGTCTCCATCGGCTCTTTAGTTTGTCCCACCTGTTTTGTACTAAAACAATGGCCACACCTGTTTGTCAGCACTTTCCTTCCTTGAAGGCGGTCAGCAGTGGAGCTCAAAATGAGGGCCTAGCAGCTTGGCCTAGAGTCTTCTGTTGGCCACTGCTCCCTCTCAGATGCAACAGATTGGTTCTTCTGAAGCAGATGACCTAATACTGGGGTGCTGTGTCTCAAAATGTGTGAATACTTGCATACAAGCATTTTGTAAACAAGCTGTTGCAGGCATGGTGGTACACACCTGTGCTCAGCACTTCAGGAGGCTGAGGCAGGACTGCCATGAGTTCGAGACCAGCCGGGGCTACACAGTGAGTTAAAGCTCTGCCTGAATTACATAGTAAGACCCTGACTCAAAAAACAAAACAAAAACAAAAACAATAGTGATAGTGAAAAGCTAAAATAAATAAACTGGGGATTGGCTTGTGAATCTGGGCACATCTGAGGTAAACATGGTACAGTGACCTATGTGGAGAAATGCATGGACTACTGGCCATGACAGAGGTATAGAAGTTTATGTCTTTTAAAAAATTTCCTGCATTTCATTATACACATATTAACAGGAATGGTGCTATGGAAAAATATTTAATGATTTGAAGAAATGTATACGGAAGTTTAGCAAATGCTTGCAGTGTTTATGGGTGATTTTAAACTTTGCTCACCTGGCCAGGAGGGGTGCATGACTATGATCCTAGCACTTAAGAGGCTGAGGCAGGAGGATCACCCCAATTTGAGGCCAGCAAGATCCTGTCTGGAAAACAAAAACCAAATAAATCCCAAATTACCCACTTTGCTTATCTGTAAAATCTAGATCGTCTGCAGCTCAGACTGGTCTTCTGACATAAAGAGGAAACGCTGGCTCTTACCACTTTCCTCAGCACAGCCTTGGGCCTCTGCAGTCTGGTGTTCATTGCTCCCTCCACAGTCACAGGCTGAGATGTGACTCGGGCTCACACAGGGCAGCAGTACAGCGACCTGAAGAGCTGCGTGTCGTCACTGTGGATGTGCAGCTGATTCTGACCACAAGGGACAGATGTCATGCTAACAATTTCCCAAGTAACAGGCCGTACTGACTTTCCTGCTGCTGCTTTCTCGCCAACCTGTAATACTCTTGAGTCAGAGAGGGAAAGTGGAAGATCTTAAAGGGCAAGGGCCCAGTGGACACAGTGGCACACGCCTGAATCCCAGCTACTTGGGCTGAGGCCAGCAGATCCCAGTTTCCAGCTTGACCACACAGTGTGACCCCATCTCAATAAAGTGACAAAGCTGGGGCGTAGCTCAGTGGCGTAATGCTTGTCCATCATGTGGGAAGCCCGGGTTCCATCCTCAGTACTGAGGGGATTAAAAAGCCAGAAAAGGACATCCATGTTTTGAACCAAGCTCAACATAAGTGCCAGGTGCAAGTTCCAAAGAGCTGAGCACAAAGTTGTAAGAAAATATTATGTGGGCCAGGCATGCTGCTGCCTGCCTATAATCCCAGCACTTGGGAGGCTGAGGCAAGAGGACCGCTTGGAGTCAGAGGCCAGCTTGGACCACACAGTGAGTTCAAGGCCAACTTAAACTACAGAGCAAGACCCTGTTTCAAAAACACAAAAAACACCATGTGAAGCAGAGCTGTCGTAAGATAAAGCACACAAACCAAGGGTCTATTTAATAAAAATATTTAATGCTGCCAAAAAGTATAAAAATACAGTACGAATGGCAGTACAATACAAAGTAGTCTCTCCTCGCTTATTTTTTAACATCTTTTTGTACGTCACACACGCATCAAAAAATGCGTAACAATGCAGCAAAGTCAAGGTTCTGCAAGTCTTCTGCTGGTGGACGCTCCTCGTCCCTGATGTGAAGTTTACTCTGTAAACAGACAACCGTGAGGCAAGCGAGGGCTAGCAAGCCTCACTTCAGCTCCGGAGTGGGCTTCGATCTTGCTCTGCACATCAATGTTCAAAATTTATAGCTGCAGAGTATTCGCAAGTCATGAATGTTTAGGTGTCTGTCAATCTTGGCCTAAAACATAAAATAAGAAGTCATCTATTCAATCTGCAGTTACCAAACACAGACTACACAGATCAGATAGGGCAGGACTAAGGTGCACTGAGCAGGCGGCCTGAGCTGCTGCCTGGTATAGGGACTGTGCCCATGGGCCTGACTCTTGAATGCTGGTGAGGACAGGTCGTTATTTGCTTCTCCAAGAACTGCTGCTAAATGGATTTTTTAGGTCATCCTACTTGGCACAAGAAGTGACCTTTATGTAAGATACCGAAAGACACATGGGTATAGAAACAATGTGGCCAGAAGAACTCAGACTACACGGCATGTGCCAGACCTACCATGCTCGGGCCCTCCACTGTGTGGATCTGCTAAAAACAGTGCCATGGTGGCTGCTGACACCCAGGTGCCATGGGTCTGTGTGACAGGCTGCCAGCAGCTGTGCTCTGTCCTGGAGGACAGGACTACCAAGTTCGGCCACAGAACAGAGGCCACCAGGAGAAGACAGATGGACAGTAATACACAGATTGTATTTTAATGACACAAAGTAAAACTATGAGCTAAAACAAGCAACAGAGAGGGAATGACTACTATAAGGGGCAGGAAAGTGTCTGTCATTCTGCAGGAGGGCAATGCTATTTCCATTCCTCTACACACACACACAAACACCCCCCAGGACTGAACACATGTCAGTACTGTATCTCCCCATGCATAACCAGGAAATATAAGCCATTCATACACTTTCGCCCAAAATAGGGGCCGGGGATTTAGCTCAGCGGTTAGGTGGCCTGCCTTGCAAGCGCAAGGACCCAGAGTTCAATCCCCGGTACCAAGAAAAAAAAAACCCAATTTAGCCCCAAAAATCAAAAGTCCTGTTGCCAACAGCTCCCCACACTGACAGGCTTCCTCCTTCCCACATGCATGAGCCCTCTGCACACCGGGTAAGCTCCCCAGTGCTGGTGACAAGCGCCCCATCACTAGGAAAGTGACTGCATGTGCAGCCCTTGAGGTGGGGGACCGTCACAGGACCTCAGGGCCCTGGCAGGAGCCGTGCTTAGTGGCTCCAATGCCACAACAGGCGTGCATGTGCGTGTCCTAGATAGCCAGGGAATGACTGCCTCAGTGGACAGAGAGACCATGGTTCGGCTCCGAATATAAGATACTCCGATGGCCCCAGACGTCTCTGTGGCAATTCAAACTATTTCACGGTTTTTGGGTTTTTTTGTTTGTTTGTTTGTTCTACTTAACAAATAAAGAGGTGACTTTGGATTATAACAGGTAACTAACTGGTTGTCTATTATTCTTCCACTTAAATATTTAGCTTTGAAATTCCAGTCACCGTAACAACAGAAAAGCAGGTGGCTTGGCGTCTGTCATTCTGGGGCCTGGGCTCCCATTTCAGCTGTCACACTTCCTCTGTGCTTTCAGGCTGTGCTCTTGTTTGAAGACAGGGACAGTGCTGGCCCCCAGCAGGTGTCCTGCACACCGCTTTGGACCATGCACTTGGACTGGCTGGTCCAGCGCACATCCCTGTTCTTCCCGGCTGGTTGCTAAAGAGGTCTTGCTGAGATCAAGATACTTAACTCCGAGTGATTTTTTTTTTTTTTAGTTCCCTTGTTATGTTTTGGTAAATGTTATTTTGAAGGGTTAAGAAAATAAGACGAAATCACTCAGAGGGCTGACTGTTTCAGAAAATTTACACAGACTGAGAAAGCATACGGACTGCATTTCAGAGCATTTTGTGGTATTCACTTATATTGACTGCTTCTATTTTACTTAAGGTGAAGTGGGTCCACACACACTGGATGGCAGGAGTGGCGTGGGCTCTCACTGGAGCAGGTGGAGCCTGTGGAGCCATCCCCACTAGGGGAAGTGCGCGAGGCGCCCGAATTCTGTGCCACAGGCGCCCAGGGGCTCAGAAAGTCCTCCTGAATGAGGCTAAACCCAATCACCCCACAGGGACAATCCCTACCTTACTGCCCACTTACTCTACTCCCTCTCCTGAATTTACCAGATTCAAAATATGTGAGGTTTAAAAAGTTTGTAATTTCAAGTATTATCAGTGTCACATGCCTGAAAAAGTGACAGCAATATGCAGCAAGAAAAAATGGTCTCCAAACAGACAAACAGTTCCCACACAGCCACCGGCTTGCCTGGCACAGAGCGGGTTGGGAGAGGCTTCACCCACGGAGGAGCACACACCGAAGCCACTCCCTGACCCTCCAGGAGGAGGACATGGCCACCGGGCCCACAGGTGGCCGAGCAGGCCAAGGCGGGGCCTCTCCCCAAGGCAGATGCTGGCCACACCGGCCCCCAGGTGTGAGGCAAAGGGATGAAATCACCCCAACCACAGAACAGGCCAGCGCCACAGCAAGCCATCTAGGCAATAACCAAGGGAAAACTGAAATCCTGAGAAGAAATACTGGAGGAAAAATACTAATTTCTACTGTTTAATTTTATTTATCAGACTCTATGCCCTTACCACCTAAAGTTAAAACCGAAAAAATCCTGAAAAGTGAGAATTCCCCAGCTGCTGTGTGAGAGAATGCAGAAGAGAACAGACGTCTCTGCAAAGCTCTGAGCTCTGAGCTGAGGGGGCACAAGGCTGTCAGACAAGGGGGGCCTGGGTTGCTTGGTGCAAGGGCAAGAGAGCGGACAGCCCGTGCACACCTTGCGGGGGCAGCATACACTGAGTGCGAGGTTGCGCATCATGATGGAAATGCACAGGCCGCACACTGCATCTGGCTTCAGACATGCAAGATCTGAACCTTTAAGATCTGAACCTGAAGGGGAAAACCAAGGAGACTGGGCTGTTGCTGCTTCTGACCAACAACCAGGCAGGCAAATTCAGAAATGCAGGCACAATAGTCAATACAACATTCTCCAGACCATCAGCTTCCAGTCTAATTATACAGAATGTAGTCAGGGAAGCTTTTCTAAGAGGGAAATGAGCAGCAGCCTTTGAGAATTATTTAATTCTACAATGCACGACACAGATTCTGCAATGATGGCACCAGAAAGGAGCAGAAATGCCGGCTCTCGCTGTGACCAGATGACCCCCTCAGCAAGCCGTGGCACACGGCAACCTCTGCTGTGTGTGCAGCCAGTGAACAGCGAGGTCTGGGCCGAGCTCCACAGGACTCCTTCCCAATTCCCCCTCCTGCCGCAAAGACAAAGCGCAGCTTACAGGAGGGAGCGGCAGCAGGGCCGGGCTCTCACCACCACCCCGCAGCCACAGAGCTGTCCCTGTTAGGGACAGTACTTGCTCAGGTTTGTTCTCTGCCCTGCTGTTCATCCCTCAGTACAAACACGAATACAGGTCTTTATGTTGTTCGCAAGTTCTCTGTGCACTTTTATAAGACTCTTTAAGAATACAGAAAATGGGTATTATTTTCATTTTACATGTGGAGAAATTAAACACAGAGAATTGTTTTGATCCTTATTTACGTGGAAGCACCAGGAGAAATCAGTAGCAGGCGAAGCCAAAACAGCTGATCTAGACGGGCGCTGTGAGCCAATGTGGCCCTGTTCCGCTGAGGGAACAGGTCAGAGACGCTCCCAGGGATGATAAACCCACTGCTGTGCCCCTCGCTGGGTCTCGCAGTGCTCACTTGACGCAGGGCCAGGGGAGGATGGCCGTGGGCACTGCAACCCTCTGCCATGTGTTTTTCCTAACTCATACCTGGTGCCCACGAAAAAGACCCGCAGCAGCAAAACCTGACACACTGAAAGCTCCTGTAACATCATCCTCGGAAGCAACGGCAGGGTATGCAACCACACACCGCCCTGAGGGCCAGAGAGCACAGCAGAAATGCGAAGCCCAAATGCGGCATCCCAGAGGGAGCTGGGCACACCTTACTGGCATCGGCTTCCTGGGAGAAGCCTCTACCTTTTTGTTCAAAGCATGGCTCTTCAGTTGGAAATTTAGTAAGATCTGCCTGTTTGAGTTGCAGTCACACACAAAGATAAACCAAGGTAAACTGGAAAGAAGGATTTCACACCAGCAATGCCCTGCATACAGGCTAACGGGGGCACACACGGGCTGCCACCTGCACCGCGCTCACACCTCCCCGCAGTCGCTAACCCAAGCGGCTGCTCAATCACTCCAGTGTCCACACCAATGGTTTTTTCCAAACTGCCTCTGAACGGGAGCACTCTCCCTTTCCATAGCTAAGCCTTATCAGAATCCTGCATGGTAAGAGACAGCAGAGACGCCACGGTAAAATCAAGGCTGGCTAGGATCCTCCTGCCACCCTCCTGGAAAGTGCTGAAATAACTCCTGGCAATCAAGTTTATGTCAACTATTTAAGTACCACTGTAAGGAGTGCTGAAATCTAAAGAAAGGTAGCAGTCAAATGAGCAGTTAAATTCATGAGGCAAAAGGAAAACCTCTAAATTGGTAAGTGAATTACCTCCCTTGTAGCTTTGTAGTTTGTGACACTTCTTGACCTTGCTAGTTCTCTCATTAGATCTGCGAAAGATGTGGTCATCTGGTTAAGCGTTTTAAGCAGATGCAACTATGAACCCAAGAAACTGTATTCCTATTACTGTTGGTCAAACTAAAACTGTTTCTTTCCTTAAGCATATGACCACAAGGGTGTGAAATAACTACAGGAAACTGTCTTGTACACTGTACATCCGTATTCCTACACGCATATGACAGGGATGCACATTATTCCCCTTCGTACGGACAGCGTAAATAAAGCACTCTGCTAATAAATAAATTCACAAGACAATATGCTTAATACTCATCAAGAAGTTAAAGGGACAATGTAAAGTTCGCACATCATCAAACTATTTATTGAAGTAGAAAGAACTGGAAACTTTTCACTTCAAAGCTTCAGTCTGGTGAATTGACATCACAGATCATAAAATGCTGCTTTTTTTCCCCCTAAGTCATGATTTACCCTGGTTATAAATTAGGGTAATTACATTAAAACTCTCCAAAAGTGAACAGCATTAGTCATGTGCTTTACAGAAACCAATTTCTTTACAAAGTCTTCACAGACTGTTATTACCTAACTAGCCCAGCAGAGACAATTTCCCTTCGAAGATATTTTTAGGAAAATTTTGTTTCTTTTAAAAATAGGGAAAACTGTGAAACATACAGGAAACCCAAATATGTAGTAGAAACTGCTTATTCAGAGGTATAACTGCTTGTACCAAACTTCTCTAGGAAAAGGGAAAATGTATCCATTTTAAGGGAGTCAACATACAATTTATTTTCTTATGGTAACAGATTTTCAAATGGAGCTTTCAAAAAGTACATTTAACTACAAAAGTAAGATTAAATAGGTACTTATAAAATATATTCACCCTGAAATGGTTGTGTATATAAAATATTGATGCCCATGTCAACAGTACATTATACATTACACACATTATTTAAAGGTCATTTTCTTTCCATTAATAACATAGTTAAAACCACAATATTTATTGCTTATATCAAATGCAGGTTAAGATCCAGACAGCCTTCAAAAACAAACCCTTGCGATAAAGGATTTTTCAGTCTCGGTCAGGTGAAGTATCACGCTGGACATGTGTGAACACAGCTGCGAGGTGTACCAGTTTTTAACAAACACGAATGTCTTTATTTGAGACAGCGATTTACAGTTTGGCTTTCAGAGGAACCTGCGGTGGCGAGTCCTGAGGTGTTGGGCTGTCTGGTGAGGTTGCAGACCGCACCACTTGGGTTTGGGGGGTCAGCGCCTGCTAACAGAACCCCTGTGATCAGCAGTACAGCCGGCTGCCAGGGCGGAAGCGTGCGGGCAGCGGGCAGCGTGGCTTACTTACAGGACATGCTGCTGAAAGAACAGTGTCCAGCTAACCACAGCGCCAACCAAAACGACCGACATAACCCCGATCTTAGTGAGAATAGGTTGCCAATATAACCACCTTTTTCTTTTTCGTTCAGTCTCATTTAGCCTCTGTTTCATCTGCTGCACCTTCTGCGCCGTGGCGGCCTTCCTGTCCTCTCGAATGCGTTTCCGCACAACACTGAGAACAGAGAAAAGCGAATGAAAAGAAGTGCGCTGAGGGCAGGGCCTTGTCCCCTGGCAAGGCCAGGCCACGCCGCCCAAACGGTTCCCATCCCCATACTACGTGACAGTGGAGGCCTCAGTGCCACCTTCAGGGTACACTGCATGTGCACAGCTTACACGGAAATGCACACACACAGACAAAACGATGCTAGAACACTCATATCTACTACTTATACTACCAGAGTTCCTATTTTTCTGTCCTATTTTCCTCTTTACAGAACGCTTTGATCACTTAATAAACAGATTATTGGAGTTGGAATACGGGACTGGACCTTTAATTTGAGAGACTGCTTTGCAGAATATTTGACAATGAAAACGAAGAGAAGAAACCACAGTGCTGATTTCTTTGAAAGCAGAGATTCAATGGGTAAGATGTTTAATTCACGGGATCTCTAATGGGATGCTATCAGTATTAAAGTGTATTGGGTCTGAGCAGCAAGGAGGAACAGTTTACTTCAGCTGCCCCTCCTGCTCTCCCCCAGCCTGCTCTACTGACTGAGCCTCTTTCCTTGTCTTCTGCTTTCACACATGCCCCAATCTGTCTACCTCGGAGGGAAGACAGACAAGGGAAAACCGCGCCTGTGAGTCGGAAGCTGCTGTGCGTGCCGCGCTCCCCCACTGCCTCGCTCGTCCTCAGCAGGCAAAGCTTGGACTAACAGGAGAGGGGAGCGCGCTGGGGCTGCTCAAAGGCTAGCAGTGTCTTTAAAACAAAAACTCTGCCCTCAACACACCAAGGACCCTGCATCAGCTGTCAGCTTTTTCTTCTTGGTTCTGCAACAGCCAAAAGGCATTTAAAAACCCAACACCAGGAATATGGAACTCTTACTGCTGAAAGGGATAATTTAAAATACTGTTCCTTCTGGGCCGGGGATTTAGCTCAGTGGTTCTGCACCTGCCTTGCAAACGCAAGGTCCTGATTTCGATCCCTGGTACCAAAATAAATAAAATAAATAAACATTGTTTCTTCCTTACTGAAAAATATACTTAAGGTGAAAAAAGGAAAAATAACCACGTTAACGCTGCATTTGCAATCTAAAACTACTGAAGCCACAAATGAAGAGAAACACTGTTTACCATAT
Organism: Fukomys damarensis; assembly: GCF_012274545.1. Taxonomy (NCBI): domain Eukaryota; kingdom Metazoa; phylum Chordata; class Mammalia; order Rodentia; family Bathyergidae; genus Fukomys; species Fukomys damarensis. Next base: position 68,583,191 of record NW_022900942.1, read on the forward strand.
TAAATTATTCAATACAGAAAGACATACATGGAGACGCTATCTTTCTGGTGCCAAGCTGGCACCCACGCCCCTAAGCACAGACTCTATCCCGAGCTGCACCAGCCCTGCGGACAGGTGCTACACCAGAACAGCACAGAAGGGGCGCTGTAGTGTGAGGGAGACCTCAAATATCTGCACAGCACCCCACCTCCCAAGACCACAGTCTAACCAATATGACTAACGTAAACTCACAGTAAAAAGGTGTATGTCACAAAATAAGAGTTATTCAAGAACACACAAGAGCAAGAAAAGGTCTCATTCACTCTGCTCAGAATCTGACACCAGCTTCCAAATGTGTGTGCGAGATACTTAAGAGCCCTGGACATGCATTTTTTTTTAGCTTAAAAAACAAATTCGGGGGGGGGGTTACCAGGGATCAAACTCGGGCCCTTGTACTTGCAAGGCAGGCGGTGGAACCGCTGAGCTAAATCCCCGGCCCAACTTAAAATTTTTAAATGGTTCACACATTCATTAAGAATTCAAAAATCAAAAAGCATAAAAGATTTTATGCAATTCTGGGGAAAAATACTTTTTCTTCCTTCAATAATGGAATTATGTGTACTATTTTACAATTTCATTACTAACAGCATGCTGTCTATTACAGACAGTATTTGTAGAAACGACCGGTGTGCATACCATTGTGTTCTGTAGCATGCTATTTAGTATCTTAACACCTCCTTATATTAACTTCTGCATTCAAGTAGTATTGTTTCCTCAACTGGCTTCTAAGTACCCCCACCCCAGTACGGGGAACTGAACCCTAAGGCCTTTGCAATGAGCTACACCCCCAGACTTATTTTGACTCCGGCTCTTACTAAGTTACCTAGGCTGGCCTTGAATTTGTGATCCTACTGCCTCAGCCTCCCAAGTGGCTGGAATTACAGGAATGCACAACCATGCTGGGCAGTATTGGCTTTTTAATGGGACTGAAAGCTTTTTGAGAGTAACCATGTCATTATCTACTATGCAAAAACTCCAGGGTGTGAAGGAACAGAGGGTCCACATGCCACAGCCCATCTTCGCACAGGGACCATAGTCGCTCACCTCTCGCTGCCCTCCTCCATGGTGTCCTGAGTCCTGGAGGACAGTGCTGTACACCGCTCAGGGAGCAGCTTCTCTTCCTCAGGACCTATTCTGTTCCCGTTGTACTTCTCAGTCATGCCTCTGTTCGGCGAATGATCCAAAGCAGGAGATAAATCTTCCTTAGAAAGCTCTTTCCACCGTTTCTAGGTAGGGAAGAGAAGCCAGAAACAAATGCAAGCACTAAACATTAAATAAAATGGACTTATGAATTAAAAGTATTCAAGGGCATGGACAAGGGGGAAAAATGAGAACCAAGACCTGTCATGCAAAGGTATAAGATCCCAATAATGAACGTGACTGTACTGTATACCTTAAATGTACCAACAAACTCAATTAATAAATAAAATAGAAGTATTCAATGGAAGAAAACGCTGTGACAGTGATAAATAAGTGAAAAGAAAGCATTTACCAACCACAACACTATTAAGTGTGACTACCTTAGGCTTAAGCTTTTAAAAAACAGCACTTAATATTTATGTACATCAGTATGTAGCTGAGCTGAATACAACCCATCTTAATAAAATCTAGTGGGCCCACCTATCCAAGACAAACTGCACTCGCTAAAATATTAGTTACAGTAAGAAACTTTAGCCAAAGTTAGATCATTTGGACTCTTGATGCATCCCTAACGCACAGATAAGGGGAGCTGACACAGTGAGTGAGAAGCCTGCGTGTGCTTCGGCACCACCCAGTCTCAGCAAGAACCAAGGGAATCCCAAGTAGGACTTCAGGGTCATCAGAGAGCAGCTCCCACCAACCAGCCACGCGGGGGCCAGAGACAGAACAAAGACGACTCAGAACAGGAGGGGAAATTTCCATTTCCTCCTCTCTGGGCAACTCTGCAGACTGCTGTGGACCTGACGAGGTAGCCTGTGAAACACCCAGTGTCAGGTCAGCAAGTGTTAAGTTTCCTGTGTCTTCAGGCCACAGTTTTTGGGCCAAGGTCAGAGGAGGAAGTGCAAAGTTCCCTTGAGTCCTGGGAAATGGACAGCGGCAACTGTCCTGGCCAGAAAAGGAACAGCCCAGTCCTGGACTACAGCCTCCCAGGGCCATCAAGGGTTAGGAACACAACTACTATCTATTCCAGCTGCAGTGGCAGCAAGGGTTACTGGCTTCCACTGCCACAGACTCAGGCACTGGCCTGAAATGAGTGGGGAGATGGGCTGACTCCTGAGATCCTTGCACAGAAGCCAGGAGGGAATGCTCCTGGGTCAGGAATTTAGCTCAGTGGTTCCACCACCTGCCTTGCAAGTGCAAAGACCCAAGGGAAGAGGGGGAGGGGAGGGGAGGAGAGGGGAGGAGAGAGAATTCTCCTTGTACTGCCCAGAAAGAGAGAGAGAGAGAGAGAGAGACAGAGAGAGAGAGAGAGACAGAGAGAGAGAGACAGAGAGACAGAGAGACAGGCAGACAGACAGAGACAGAGAGAATGAATTCTCCTTGTACTGCCCGGAGAGGTAGGGAGGGAGGGAGGGAGGAAGGAAGGAAGGAAGGAAGGAAGGAAGGAAGGAAAGAAAGAAATCCTCCTTGTACTGCCCAGACAGACAGCATCACAGCATCTACTTCCGGGAACCTGCGGACACTCACTCCCTGGAGTCACTTCTGTGTAAAATGGAACCCTTAACCCTTGTATATTTAGATTTTCAAAATCCCTGAAAAATCCACTCAGACCTAGACAAAATTGTTCCTCACTAGTCTCATTATTATCATGCAACAGAGAAACTAAAAAGAAAAGGCATTTTGCCACACTCCACCTTTCCCAGAAACAGCTGCATTACTCAGCTGCATAATTCATGTCTTTTGCTTTATGACAGCTGACTTACCGATGTGACAACCTACTGCTGAATCTGGAAGGCAGGGAGCCACAGCTCGGCTGGAGAGGAGGCGACCTCTGGGACAGGAGCCTCGGGAGGGGCGAGAGGCAGAGGTGCCACAGAGCAATCCAGAGAGGCCTGTACTCAAGCCGCTCCATAAGAACACGGTGTCGCCAACTGGGACAAGACCGGAGGGTGGCTTCTAAGCAGAGGGTCTCCCACTTTTGGTATCAGTTTTCTTTCCTCCCTTGTTTGACATTTTTGCTGCTTGCTCTGAACAGCTTCGATGACAGTGAAGAAGATGCTCATTGAGCACCTACTACAGCCCACCCTGGGCTCTGACGCTGGGCACCATCCCAGCAGCCTGAGGAGGCGGGCACCGCCTTCACCTCTTTTGCAGAGGAGGGCGAATGAAGCCCCAAATTTTAACTGCACCCTGGGAGACCACCCTGCGGTCCTCACGACAGGCTGTGACTCAGAGATCTCTCCAGTCTCAGCCACTGGACAGTGCTCACGTCACACTGTCTCCAGGCTGAAGTCTCCAGTCCTCACTAAGTCTCAGTCACAGCTATGTGGCCTCACTCTTGCACAACACTCAACAATGTCAATAAACGAGGCAATGCCAAAGCCCACATCTTACTGGGCCACTTCCAGATTACAATACAAATTCAGGATCTGTCAGCAAAAAAAGCACTCAGCAAAGGAGTGGAGCAGACAATGCTTGTGAATTAAAGACAAAACACCAGCAATGTCATCTTGCCCATCTCTGTGCAGCAAGCCTGTTCACAACGGCCCTCCCTGGGGAAGCCCAAGCAAGCGGGTATCCCAGGTCACCTGCCCCTGCCCGCCCCTGCAAGCGACACCACGTTCATTGCAAAGCACAGGGACGCTGCGTCAGCCGCACCCACACGCTTGCACGCGTCTCCCCCACACTGTTGGAGGGATACTCACGCCCATCCATGTCACCCAGAACAGCAGCTCAGGGGTTGATGTGATGCAGCTAAACTGGAATTTTTTTTTTTTTTTTTTTTTTTTTTTTTTTTTTTTTTTTTTGTACTGGGGATGGAACTCAGGACCTTGTGCTTGTAAGGCAGGCAGCGGAACCACTGAGCTAAATCCCTGGCTAAACTGGAATTTTAAAGTACTGTACATCATTTACATGTACGCATATCCAACTGCCAGCTAGCAAGCTCACCACATCAGCTGTGAACTACAAAACTAGATGATGGCTCTGGAGGCTCAAAATCATGCCTGACATTGTGCCCAGAGACAACTAGAAATTATCTACATTTATCTAGGCAGGTCAAGGTCACCAGAGTTTTCTGTAAATGAGTGTGTACTATGCAGTCACTCATGATTTAGATGTGATGCACAGTAACAGCTCTCCTTTGTCTCAAAGGTCCCAAATCATCTATAGCCACACATGCAGGTATCTTCACAAAAAAACCAACAACACCGCCATGCACACACACACACACACACAAATGCGAGAGAGGCCATATTAATTTCAGACAGAGTAGACATCAGAGAAAGAAGACAAGGACAAAGGAGTCAGTTCTATGAAAGACACAGAAGTCCTCACAGCAGAGCATCAACTATGAGATGCAAAAAACCCTGCAAGAACTCCAAGGAAAAGCAGATGTGTGTGTGAGCTGGAGACTTCAGCACTCCTTCCCCAGAAATGGGCAGACCCAGCAGGACGGTGGTCAGGAAGGACAGAGGAACCAATGTAATCACTGTGTAAGAGACACCTCTGGACACTTCACCCACTGAAGCAGAACAGACAACTGTCTCCAGCTTACAGGAAACATCCAGCAAGACAGGACCACATCTGGCCATAAACACCTCAACAAATGTAAAAGCACAGAAATCATAACAATAACTGGAATTAAACCAGGAAAACAAGACCAATCCCCAAGTAAACAGAAATTAAAACAATATACTTCGAAATAACACAGGGACCAAAGAACAGAACTCAAGATAAACTAAAAGAGATTTTGAGCTGAGACAGGAGGATCACAAACTCAAGGGCAGCCTGGATTACGGAGCAAGACCTTGCCTCAAAGCAAAGCAAAGGAAAAGAAATTGAAGCTAAATGAAAACAAAAACATGTCAAAATTGGGATGCATCAAAAAGCAAGGATTAGTGGAAAGTTTATAGAAAAGAAGATCCAAAATCAGTATGCTCAGTGTCCACTTTAGGAAACTAGTAATAAACAAAATCCAAACTACGTAGAAGAAAGAAAATAGAACTACACCAGAAATCAGTGAAATGGAAAACAGGCTACAGACAGGAAAACTAAGAGCTACTTCTTTGAAAAACATTAATAAAATCAATGTGCCACTAGCCAGAGGACACAAATGACCAGTACCCCAAATGGAGGAGAGGACATCACTATGGTCCCCAGGGCAATGAACAGACAGAACAGAAATGCTGAACAACCCTACACTCACAATGTGGTAACACAGATGAAATGCATCAGTTCTTTGAAAGACATAATTTGTTAAAACTATTTTTAGTTTTGCTAAAATTAATTTGCCTGTATTTTGAAAAACTGCAGCAATAATTAATAACACACCTAAGTAAAAAGCACCAGATCCACATCAGTTCACTGGTGAATTCTGCCCAACATGTAAGAAAAAACTATGCAGCGATTCTCTACCACCTCTTTCAGAGGACAGAGATAAAGGAACGTGTCCCAAATCACTGCAAGGCCAGCGTCACCCTCCAACGCAAGCCAGAGCCATCACGGCCACACAGGAAAGAAGCTTCCTTCTCTTACAATTACTACTATCTCCAAAAAAGGCAGAGACAAAGAAAAGGAGGAAGATGTGTGGAGGGAAAAAAGCATCTCATAAACTGGGTATATATTCTTGTATGTCGGATAAAGTAGCACTGTGGCTACATTTCTATTCATTATGTTTTTGGGTTCACATTAACCAAGTAACTTTAAAACTTCGTAATACATATCAAAGTTTTATGACTTAGGATTTTAAAGAACTTTTTATTTTGGTACTGGGGATTGAACTCGGGTCCTTGTGCTTGCAAGGCAGGCCACCGAATCGCTGAGCTAAATCCCCGGCCCTTAGAACTTCTTATAATTTGTTCAGTACTAAGGTTCAAGCACAGTACTATCCAATGAAATATAGCATGAGCCACATTTTCCAACAGCCATGAGGAAGATGAATTTTAATAATGTTTTACTTAACTCCAAGTATTAAAAATATTACCACTTGAATATACAATCATTGAGATACTTTACACTTTCCCTCTGTATCAAGTCTTCCAAATATGTGTTTCAAATTTAAGCACATGTTAAGTCAAACTAGGCAACTCCCAGAGCTCAGTTCAGTAGCACAGCAGAGTGCTAGGAGAAAGCAGAGACTCGTCTTCAAAGCAAGTGCACCATGGCACACCTGTGTTGTTAGGAAGAAAAAAAAAGTCACATTTATGAAAATAAACAGATGCACGCATGTGAACACAGACTCCTGGAGAACATACACCGCAACTGCATATGGGGTATATGAGGTAGGGCCCGTGGAGAGTAAGCATGAGGGTGCCTCTCTCTCTCATTAATGCCAGCAGTGGCCCCCAACAGGGGCTCGAGGAAGCCCCCAAGGCTCCCGAGAAGAACAAGACCTCCAGACACTGAATCTCTACCACCAGAACTTGTTCTTAAATCAAGTACTGTCGAAGAGTTTTTTTTTGTTTTTTTGAGACAGGGTCTTCCTATCCAGTTCAGGCTGGCCTTGACCTTGTGGTGATCTTTCTGTCTCAGCCTCCTGAGTGCTTGGGTTATAGGTGTGAATCACTGCACCCAGCAGTTGAAGATATTTTCGTCAGAGCAGCAGCATGTGCGGCTCAAATAGTGGGTGTGGGAACTAAGAGGACTTTTGCCTTACAGATGACACACTTCCAAAACTGAATTTTCTCATCTGATCATCATTCTCACAACAAAAACAATTCCACAGCTCCATATATATCACTGTAGTCTTGTTAAGACCACTTGTGTAAAAATAAATGCCTTGGGACATACACAACCTCGTCTGATCCTGAGTAACAGAAACATGCAGACATTTCTGACATCTTATCTGGAACCAACACAGAGAATGCATTAAATTCAGTCTGACAACTACACAACAGATAAACTACATTCTCCTGAGACTCATTTACCTAATTACAGCTGGGGAACACAGGACAGGTGGCAGCCTGCTATGAAGGGTGTGGGAAAAGCTTGATTTAATGATTTTACTTTCTTTTAAAATTCCAATTGGCCGGGGGTTACCGGGGATCAAGCTTGCAACCTTGCAGAACCACTGAGCTAAATCCACAGCCCTAAATTCCAGATTCAACTTGGTTAAAGCATCCAAAGATAAGGAAGAGAAATTTTCCTAACCAAACACTTGAGATAATTTTTATTTCACCTAAGTCACTGCTCACTGTCAGTGACCGGAGCCAGCTTCATGTTCCCAGCCTGGCTTTTGACACAGGACTATTGCAGGGGTTTTAATTTCTGCATATGGAGCATTCTGCACTGAAAACTAACATTTCTCCAGTAAAATTTTTCTTTAGATATCGGGAAATGGGAAGAAAATGTTCAAATGGGAATGGGAACAAGGAAGGAGGGAAGAAAGGAAGGAAGGGACAAGAAACAAAAGTGAAAACAAAAGGAAAAACTGGAAACAAAGCTTTTGTACATAAGCAGGGGAGGGGGAAATGGGATAAAGTAAAATTAAATTTGGCTAAGGATTTAGCTCAGTGGCACTGCGCCTGCCTTGCAAGTTCAAGATCCTGAATTCGATTCCTAGTACACATAAATAAACGTATATTTTAAGAATTCTTGTTTAATGTTTAACAACCAGGAGAAAATCCTGTAAATAAAATTTTTAAAAAGTTAGATACTAATACATGAATCACTTGAGTGTATTTTTAGTATGTCTTTGCAATCTATACAGCACTCACTCACACAGCCCCTGATGGTCTAAGTTATAGAGGCTATTCAGCATAGCTCTGCATTGGCTAGTAATCACAGAAATTAAAGAACAAGCATGTTCACAGATGAGAAGCACAGTGAAGACCTACTCATATTACTACCACAGAACAAGCTGAGTAGCCCTTATCCAAAAGACACGGGACCAGAAGTCTTTCTGATCTTAAGACTTTATTGGTTGTGTATGCCTGATCCAAAATTCAAACATCTGAAATGCTCTAAAATCCAAAACTTTTGAAGATCTTGTAGGTGCTTTTCAAAAAGTTCTGGATCTTAGATTTTCAGATTCTAGATGCCCAACTTGCATTTACTTATGTCCAATATTAGACAATAAGACCAGAAAGAAAATGGGGGCTGTTGTAAATTCTATTCCTACTGACATTTTGCCTCAGTCAGTAACACAAATTTTTGATGGTATAAATGTACAATAAAAATTTCTTCATGAGAATAAAGCCACCAATCAGAAAAATACAATTTTCACTAGTACTGTACTCATGTTTGTCACAAGTACTGCAGCTATTTAACAGTTAAATATTACATAAACCAAACATTTTATATTCTCACATCAAGTTTTTAATGGGGCAAAAGGTACTTATGTTTTTTGATTTTACTAAGTGCTCAAAACTCCTTTAATGAAAATTGTTTTAAGGCCAGGGATTTAGCTCGAGGTTCTGCCTCACAAGCACAAGGTCCTGAGTTTGATTCCCAGTATGAACGAACGAACAAATGAACAAAAGAAAGAAAATCATTTTAGAGAAATTGGATCCCAAGAGGACTTCAAGGGGTGGAATGCAGAGCCTTGCTCAAGCTAGGAAAGCACTCTACCTTTGAAACACAACCCAGCCCTCCAACTAGGGCTTTAAGTAACACACAGGATTTTCTGAGAGGCTGAGCATACATGAGGAAGTAAGCTCCAATTTCTTCAGACAAGACAGCTGGGTTTACACATAAAGTCAAGCATATTGCTTAAAAGGCACAAGATAAGGCATTGGGAGAGCACAGCTATTAGATGCTAGCTGTATTTAAGTAGTATTTTGTTTCCCAAGAAGTTTACCTGTATATTTGAATCACCCTTTATACATTTTGCTCCTTCTATTATGGCCATGTAAGAGAATCTGAGTTGATCTGGAGTCTGAATAAGTCCCATTCGGTATTTTCGCATATTCAGTAATACTTGTTTAATGTTAATATCATCTCCTTTTTCCATCTGTAAGAAAGGTAAAAAGAAGCCAAGCCTTTCACTGTTAGAGTCCAGGAATCACAAGCAATATGAGATCAGTGCTTGGGCTTTTGCCAAGTGTGTGCTTCTCTGAAAGGATGAGGACGATTCAGCACATATCCCAGCCCACCATCCTTCTCACACCTCAACTGTCCAAACAGCACATGTGTCTCAACAGCACATGGGGTGACTTGATTATCCATCTGATTCATACTCAATCCACACAAACTGTAGTTATTCATGTTGGCCAATAACTGGACAAAGGAAGTATTTGTGACCAATTTTGTACAACAAAAGGGTGAATCCACGATGACTGGTTTCTTAAAAGGTCTTGGCAGAAGTAACCCTTCTTGTCCATTTGCCTTGCTGTTTAGACTATAGGCACAGGGTCTAAACGTACAGTGGCCATCGAATGATGATGTAAAAACAAACCAAAACAGCCCCTAATCCGAGAGAATTTTACCAAGACATTGTACCAGCTCTCAATTACCAAGCTTGTTTTAGAAACCACCCCACAATTGCAAAGGAAAAGAAAGGTTGGTAGGGAGCAGGCTTAAACACATAATCCAGTCTTAATATCTGCATTAACAAAACAAATCAGTTTCTACACATGGCAAAGTTCACTTTTTTGTAATCAACTTTTGGATAAAGCATACTACAGATGATGGGCAGAGTGGCAAAGTAATCAGTAGCTATATTAAGACTCAAAAGTCCCCTATCCCTAGCTTTCATGGGCTGACACCTAAGATGCCCCAGCCAAGACCCCTATGAAGTGTGTGTGCTCACCAGGAAGGGCAGCCTCGTGCTCGCTCACTTGACAATCTACGTTGTGCCCAAGTAGTGCTAGAAAGCGTCGGAATGCGGGGACCAGTGCAGCGAAGCAAGGACACACACAGGGCCTTAAAGTCAACGATACTGCCAATAATGCAGTGAACTGCCCGCTTTACTGACAATCTTAAGGGAAATAAGAAATTAAACTACAGGGAACACTAAGGAAAAGATGACTCAGAAGTCAGGGCAGAGAGTGTTTACTGCTGGGTTTGATTCCATACTAAAGGAGGGATAAAGAAGACAAAAGTTGGAAGGGACATCAGGGAAACCAGAAGACCCCTATGTTTCATGTCCAACAAAGAAAAAAAGGGGGCTGTGGCTCAGAATGGTGAAGAAAGAATGTAGTCCTGGTAGCTCGCATACACAAAAGTCTCAGGGGAACAACAGTACCATACTGACATTTATGGGTATTTAGAAAATACTACTAACCTATGAATCCTCACAGTCAAGGTACTATCACTATGAATATAGTTCTTAACTAAAGAAAAAGAGGTGATGTGTTTGTCTGAGAAGGAAGGAATTCAATTAATATGATATATGAATTAAAATCTGAAAGGGGGAGACAACTATTTGTCTTCTTGGGGATGTCTGCAATTATCTTGGATACATCCCCACCAGTCATAAATAAGATGGAGCTGAAGGGGTAGAAATGAGTTTTAGGTTTTTCCAAAAGAAAGCGTAAGTTTAACCTTTAAAGATCTAGTTCTGGACTATTACATCAGGATTACTTATGAAAGCAGAAAAAAATAAACACAGCAAGACCAGAATGAAGGCGCACAAGCAGCACTCACCAGAACAAGACAGGTGTCCACCAGAGAGAAGGTGCCAGAGCGCCCAATGCCTGCGCTGCAGTGCACGACCGCAGGCCCATGGTCAGCTTCCAAGGAGCCAGATTCTCTCACTTTAAACAAGAAATTGAGAAATGAAGCTGGTGATTCAGGGACTCCAAAATCTGGCCAGGTAGTATAATGAAAGTGAGATATTGTTCTGGCTTCACCACTCTAAAAAGTGAAAATCAAGGGAAGAGAAGTTAGTTCTAATTTATTCCATGAAAAAATCATGTGTTTTGCCTAACAGTTTTAGTCGTATGGGCTGTTTGTACTATGCCTTTTCCATTTTGGTTTTGATAATCACACATACAGATTCGGGAATATGTTCTTTACAGGAATCTGGAATATTTGACAATAATAGTTAATACATATAATACATTACTTTAGAGGCCTGTGTAACACTCTCTGCTTAGAATTCACACAACAATCCTACTAAAGCCCATTTCCAGATGAGAAAACTGAGGCAGATTTAAGGCTGCAGAGTTAGAAGACACAGAACTAGGACAGGAAGCAGCAGTCCAGGACTACATCTGGGGTCTCAACTACTAACTAGTACAATTCATGTGCCAGAATTCTCTCTAGTTACATGCATCACGGTGAGGGATTCTTTGTTCTAAAAATTTCTACCATCATGATTTCACAATCTTTAATATTTTGTGAAGAATCACAAGTTTTGCTGGGCACGGTGGTTCACGCCTCTAATCCCAGTACTGTGGGAGGCTGAGAGAGGAGGACTGCTGTGAGTTCCAGGGCAGTCCTGTCTCAAAAAATCCAGAGAAAAAGAGAATGGCAATTCTATCTTGTAAATATAATCTCTTTATAGGATGTACTTTTAGATACTGCTACACACGCACAAAGGAACAACTCTTACTTTAAAGGAATAATCTGTATGCACCTTTTTAAGTGAAACTGCTCTTCTAATGGAGGCCTTTTCCCAGGGTAGCAATTCCTAATCCCAAAGCTGTTTGTATACCTTTGGTGATATGCCAAGATGGTTCACCAACACGCCAAATGTCTCTGGCCTCTCGGGTCTCTAGGTCTCCTAACTCATGAAAACACCCGCCGTTATCTGCCAACTACCTTCTGCCCCACACAGCAAGTCTCTGGCTCTTGCTCTCCACTTCTGTCAATGAAGCAGTGATATTCTGTACGCCTTCGCAAGTTTTTAGTTTTGCTGCAGGAAGGCAGCAGAGGAGCAATATTTAAAAACCCTGATATGTTTATAGATTACTCCTAAAAAAAATTTCAAAATTAGAAATTAGCTTTCAGGGTTTTTTCTTGGGGGGGGGTACTGGGGATTGAACTAGGGTCCTTGCACTTTCAAGGCAGGCCACCAAACCGCTGAGCTAAATTCCCGGCGCAGCTTTCAGTTTTTAAAAAATAACCTCCTATACTCAGATAGGACACTGAACAATACAGTGCAGATATTTAAAAAAAAAGATTTACACTCAGTAATCTTTTGAATATACAGTTTTAGTAATTCCAAACACACTATGAGCCACATGTTCTCAATACACTGAAGGCATTCAGAAGATACAGAACTTCATTAATGGTGACCATGATTTCTAGATTTCAAAACACTTCCTTTCCTTTTCGGTGCTGGAGATTGAGCCCAGGGCTTTGTGTGTGCTAAGCACATGCTCTACCACTGAGGTACACCCCTAGCACCCCAAGTACTTCCTTCTCAACTTAAAAAAAGTGCCCATCTGCAATACTGATTTTCAGAGTGCACATGTACTAAGTCGCCTAGGCTGGTCTTGAACTTGCCACCTTTCCACCTCAAACTCCCAAGCAGCTGCAATTATGGGCAACTGCCATGCCACCCAGCTTTCCTTTTAAATTCTAAATTAAGTATGCTGAGTGAAAGAAACCATTTTAAGGGCTATGCATGGTATAAGTCCATTAATAAGAGCAGAAACCACTATAGGAGCAGAAACCAGATTATTGGTTGCCAGGGGCCGGAGGTGAGGGATAGAGTTTACTGTATACAAGTGGCACAAAAAACTGCTGTGTGGGGAGATGGGGGAGTAGAGCAATTATTTTAGCTGGGTATCATGGTGGACACCTGTAATACTAGCATCCTGGGAGGCTGATGCAGGAGGGTAGCAAGTTTGAGCCCAGCCTGGCCAACTTAACAAGACTCTTGTCTTCAGAAGTGAAAAAAGGGCTAGGGATGTAGCTCAATGAGAAGACCCTGGGTTGAATTTCAGTACCACACACACACACACACACACACACACAAAATGACTCATTTTTATTACAGGTGTGGTTACACAACTGGATGCATTGTTCAAAGGTGCACACACCAAAAAGAGCCAACCTACTATGGGTAAACAGTAAGTAAAAAAGGACGTTCAATGCCTTCCAAAGCAAGGCTAAACTCAGAGTCCCTTTACATAGCTGTTTGTGGAGAGTTAACACAGTGGGACCCACGTGGGAATGGACTGAAGACACTGATCCTTGATGGATCAGTCTTGTCTTCCATTAAGCAGGGTGCATGATTCTACAAAGCTTCTAACCCCATTTTTTCCCTCACTGATGACTCCCCTGCAGTGGCTGCCAAGTAACACATACAGCACCAATCCACAGGAGACCAGCAGAGCTCCAGGACGTAGCTCCAAGATGCACCACTTCCTGGCTCTTCAATGAGTGGCTGCCCACAACCCACAGCAAATGTGAGCTTTTTCTTTGTTATATAATTTTGGCTCAATGCTAGGATCTCCTCATGTTTTTAAATTCAGGTCACACTGTCCGGGATACTTGAAGCCAGTTCCCAGAACTGCTCATGACTATTTGTGTAATACAGTCTTCCCCACTAACAATTTTTGAGAATCTGCTTTTCTTGCCCTACAGAACCAAACTGAAGGACTTTTCTGAGAGGCTGTGATTAATTTACTTTTTCCGAAACATGCTTTAAAAAACACAGCCCACAAAACCTTGTAACCGAAGAGCTGCAAATGCCTAGGACTCAAAAGTTACAAGCATTCACTGCTCTGGTACAGAGACATGGATTTGCACAACTGGACCCTTTTCCGTGCTGGACGAAGAACGAGAGGGAAGACAGGGGTTGTCAAGATACAGAGTTAAAACAAGATCCACCTTTGTTCCGAACAGTCTCTCTGCTCAGACTGTTTAGGAGAGTCGCTAACCTGTCCTCTCCTGCCCTCCGTCACCAAGGCCTGCGCTGCCCTCTTTCGCGTCTCTCCATTGCTGCTCCTAGGCTCCACCTCACGTGTGTACACACCTGGCTTCATCCACAGTTACAACTGCCCACTGGCCCCATCGGCAGCCCTCCTGCACATGCCTGCCATGTTTCCTTTGTAAAGCTGTAATGTGTGTACCCCATGCTACCCAAAAATGCCAGTGGCTTGCTGTTCCTTTTAATGAAGTAACATTAAAACTGTGATCTCTGAAGGTGGTTGTCAAACTTGCTATACATGAAGGCCAACAAGTTGGGTATAAGGCAACAGGGGCTATGAAGTTTATGGCTATATAAGTATATGTCTTTCCAAAGCCATCCAAGTTCAAATTAATAAACACAAGATTATAAATTTTCTGTTATAAAAAAAAAAAAAAAAAGGGCTGGGGATTTAGCTCAGTGGTTCCAGCGCCTTCCTTGCAAGCACAAGGACCTGAGTTCGATCCCCAGTGCCAAAAAACAAACAAAAAAACTACAGCTGCAAGGGCCCAAGTTCAATCTCCGGTACCCAAAACAAAACAAAACAAAAACACACACATCAAAAAAACAACTATAGCTGTAGGAGTCCAGACCCAACTATTTTCACACATTAGGTATAGACTGAATGTACCAAGGTTATGTTTCTATAAGATTTACTAAGCCCTAGTTTTATAATCTATAAATCAGGTTAGGGCTAAGGATTTAGCTCAGTGGTTCCACCACCTGCCTTGCAAGTGCAAGCACCTGAGTTTGATCCCTGGTACAAAACAAACAAACAAACAAGTTAGGACAGTATTTAGCTTAGCTGCTGTGAAGAATGAAGCAATGAACACATAGTGTGTGATATGTCCCTGCATGTGGTAAATGTGTAACAGACACCAGCTGTTTCTAAAAGAATTATACCTAATTGCCTCTGTTGTAGTCCATGAAAAATTCCAATCAACTGTAAAATCTGCCCCCGCCCCACTTTGTTACCGGGGATGGAACTCGGGTCCTTGTGCTCGTGTGGCAGGCAATGGAACCACTGAGCTAAATCCCCAGCCCAAATCTGCCTCTATTTTTAACCTCTTCACTGACTAGTTCCTTTTTATCCACATTGTGGATTGTACCCCTTAGCCAGATGTCACCTCTGTACCCTTATTGTCACTGCTTCGCTCAGTCCCACATCCACTTTTGCTGGGATCGCTGTATCACCAGTGATAAACATTTGATGGATGTGATTCATCTACAAGATGGCTAGAACTCCCCAGCCTGGGATGGGCAGGACTGGCAAGGCACAGGCTTGCAGTGTAAGCAGAGGGGGCAGCACTATGCAGAGGCTGGGGCCCAGGGAAGTGATCCGTCTGTGACATCATCTCAGTGGGAAGGGCAGTGGCTCAGAGGAGGCAAAGAGGCGGGCCGGGAAGGTGGGGGCGGGGCATGTGTGGTCCTATGTGATGGAGGGGGCCAGGCAGGCAACCACAACTGTGTTCTACGATGGCCATTCAGGTATAATGGCAGAGGAGCACAGAGGCAGCAGGTAAGGATCCCATACAAACGTTGTTATGGAGTCAAAATATACCCAGTCATACAAGTACTGAACAAGTTAGTGAACTGGTAAAACTTAAGTAACTGTAGGCAGTGTGAAGAGACTGAGCCACATCAGAGGTTAGCAGACCTCCATCTGAGTTTGCTCTGTCACCTATCAGGTAATCTACAGGGGAAAAATCCTACATCCTAACATATTTTAAGCTTTTTAAAAAATGAAATATGAAGACAGTACAAGTATTCATTTATCTGCATTGCAGGAAGACTGGATCAAATTTTGTATCTATAGATCTATATATACTCATATATAAATATATGTTTTAAAGTATTTTATAACCTGACAAAATATAAAAACCAATTTTATTATTATTGGAGGTATGATCAATTCCCAATTAGGGCTGTTTCAGAATTGGGGAAGCACATCTATCCCCTTCACCTACATCAGGTTTAATGTCTTTTGTTTTGAGACAGGGTCTCACTGTGTAGTTGAGACTGACCTGGAACTCCCTATGTAGCGTAGGCTGGTCTTGAACTCAGTGATCCTCCTGCCTCAGCCTCCCAAGTGCTGGGATTACAAGCATGAGGCACCACGCCCGGCTAGGTTTAATGTCTTTTATGAGAAGATAAGGTACCTGGGATAAATACCAACAGGAGCCATGAAAAGCTTATCTATTTCTGGGGACAAGCATAGGACCATCCAGTACCACAGATACTGATGTATCCCAATGCAGTTTATGACATAGTAAATAAAATATATGGTATAAAATACAGTAACAGGAATTTTAAAACTAAACTTAATCATTGTAATTGTTGAGCCTTTTAGGTGAGCTGGAAGGTCACCGCACAAGCTCGTTCATGGTGCAACAGGACTCAGGAGACAAAACCAAGCAGCTGCCAGCACATAGCAGCCCCTGAGCTCACTGCCAGAACACAGGCGCCCAGGAGCCACCCTTGAGGGTGCCACGCCTAACCGGCCTCGCCCTCATCCTCATCCTCTAGAAAAGCTCCGAAGTTAGTGACCATGTGTGAATCACTTCATGTTCAATGAATTCAAAGTGTTTCACTTTAATAGACTCGATATGTTCTTACTGTCATTTTGTACAAATATCTACCTATTTCCTAGTTATACTATTAGCAACACAGAATGGACTTTCTCCTACTGTCTAGCTAATTCTAGTTTCAGTGCAAAGGAAGAAAAGGAAGAAAATGGGCAACAGAGATGGTGTGACCCCAGCTTGCAACAGCAGGCTCACAAATGCAACACGTGTATGTGCCTCAACCAAGGAACACTACATTTATTTCTGGAAAAAACATCCTTGTCATCGTGTGCTACAGGTGTTTCACCATTTTCCCAGTTCCACAGGGACACATTTCTGTGAGACTCAGCCGCACAGTTTTGACTGCTCTGCCAGGCCCGACAGGGATGAGCACAGGAGCTGCGGTTTGCTGGGCTTCTTAAGTGTGTGCTGTGCATGTGTCTCTCATTTCCACACGACCCTGGGCGGAGGCATAACCGCACCCTTTTACAGACCAGAAAGGCCAGGAAGGTGAGGAGTCTGTCTGGAGCACACCTACCAGCAGCACAGTGGGGACATGAACACAGACTGCCTCATTCTCAAGCCTTTCTTTGGCAGTGGTAAGGATCAAACCAAAGGGTATGCTACCACTGAGACTTGTCGTGCTCCTGCCTCAGCATCCACGTAGCTGGGATTTTAGGCTTGAGTCCCTACACCTGGCACGAGCCCTTTCTTACCTCCTTCCTCTTAGTACTGGGGACTGAACCCCAGACCTCAAGCAAGTGGGGCAGGCCCTCTTCACTGAGCCACCTCCCCCACTCCCTCCAACTTTGTTGTTTAATTTCATTTTTTGTGCTGGGAATTGAACCTAGGTCTCAGAACATGCTAGGAACGTGCTGTACTACCAAGTTACAAACCCAGCCCAAAGTATTTTTACTAATGTTCAATCAACCTGAACTTTGAAACTCTTGATTTCTGCACTGTTCTCAGAGTCCTTAAAGAATTAGCCCATATAAAAATGAAATTTAAAAACAAATAATCATTACTAGGTACCATCACAGATATTCACATACTTATGCTGCATCAACCTCCAAATCTAAAAGAGTAAGTCTTCAAAGTATGGTATAAACCCCAAATTCATAGCAAAAACAGTCTTACATTGATATTTTCTAATTGTAGCCGGTGTACTGTATAATATGACTTCACATCTTCGGATAAGAGCTTCACTCTGAATCCTGTTTCTTTAAACACCATTTCCCGATCATCTGTTGGCCAGTACTGTGCACATTTAACCTAAATTTAAAAAGATTAGTTTAGATTATTACAAAACCATAGAAGTTGAAAAAGAAAACAAACCTCACACATACATGCTATACTTTTTAAAGTAGTCATAACTAAGAACAGTCACCACTACAGTTGAGTTATTTAGTAAGACTGACATTTTATAAAGAGGCTTTGTAAAATAAAATGTCCCTATACCTGTTAAACTAAAAAAGCCGTAACAGATACTGTGGTCACAAATAAAAAGAAGGGTGTTGTTTTTAAAGCTTTATGTCTTATAATTTTAACATCATATGATATTCACTTATGCTTCTGAAAGTATCAAATTCCTACAAGGATCTTAAAATAGTACTGAAAAGGTTTTATTTTAATTATTTTCCACAAATATTTCTATCAAATATCAACAAATCATATATTTACTTAACTAAATTTAAATTAGTAATTCAGGAGAAAGAATGAGAAGATTCAAAGCATTTTACTAGAGCTGTGTAAAGATTCAATATTGTTCATGGGAAATGTCATTTGACTCTGACAGTACTTTGCAATGTCAGAAAGAAATGATGTAATACATCTAAGTTGGGAAATGAAGTAATATACTTAATGTTGTTCAAAGAAAAGCAGATGTGAGCCAGGAATTTATACTCTGACATACTGACTTGTATGTATTAAAACACCAGGTAAACTGTCACTGACATATACAAAATCAGAGATTATAATGCTCACAAAGTCCTTTCTTAGAACCCACTAGAAAATGTTTCTCAACGACTAGAAAGACATGAACAGAGATTGTGATAAATATCAAATACATATAGTTGGCCCTCCCTATTTATGTGTTCTGCATCTGCAAATTTAACCAACCTTGGAAAAATTTTTGAGGAAAGCCAGGTATAGTGGTGCACACCTATAAACCTATTAATCTGGGAGGCTGAAGCAAGAAAAGTTTGAGCCCATCCTGGGCATTTTAGCAAAACCCTGTCTCAAAATAAAACATTTTTTAAAATGGGAGTGTAGCTTAGTGTGAAGGTTCTGGGTTCAATTCCCTACCTTTATATATAAATAATAAAAAAGAAAAGAGGGCCAGGAATTTGGCTCAGTGGTTCCACCGCCTGCTTCACAAGCACAGGGGCCCAAGTTCAATCCCTGGTACCAAAGAAAAAAGAAAAAAAAAAAAAGAAGAAAAGAAAAACAACTCCATCTGTACTGAACACATAAACTTTGTTCTTGTCATTATTCCCTAAAGAATATAATATGGGCTGGGAATGGTGGCGCACACCTGTAATCCCAGCACTCAGGAGGCTGAGGCAAGAGGATCACTTTGAGTTCAAGACCAGCCTGGGCTACATAGTGAGTTCCA
>NW_022900942.1:68602386-68641504 GCF_012274545.1 Fukomys damarensis
AAAAAAAAAAAAAAAAAAAAAAGGAGAGAGAGAATACAATATGGTAGCTATTTACATGGCATTTAAAATTATTATACTAGATATTACAGGTAATCTAGAGAAAAATAAGGAAAAATGTGCATGACTTATAAGCAAACACATCACACTTTCTAAAAGGGGCTTGCGTATCACAGACTGTCGTACTGGGAGAAGCCCTACAATCATCTCTCAGCAGACAAGGAGGGGACTGCACAGAATACTGGAAAGGGGATGGAGGGAGAGACTGCAGTGCGTCACATGCTCTGACAATGTACGTTAAGGACAACTAAGAAACAGAAAAAAATCAGGAAGAGAACAGGAAAACTGAAAAACAAATTATTTTCAGGAATTATTTTGGTAGCAGAACAGATATTGCTGTTCTGTTTTCTATGTGGTATAGGATGAAGGAAATGAGTCATTATAAAATACGCTGTTATCTCAGATGTTTGAAAACCAGGATTCTTGGTGTGAAAAAGGAGAGCAGCAGATAGAAGGCAGAAAAACCAGGCTTTTTATAGAAATGGCTGGAATCCTTCCCCAAATAATTAAACTTGAATCTTAAGAAGCATCTAGATTCACCCACCACAAAGATGATTTCTAAAATCTGGTATACAATTATCCTACTAAAAGTAATTTATGAGAGATGAAATTTACAAATCATCTAGTTTATAATACTGTTCAAAATGATACATGATTTCTAAATGAATTAAGAGACTATGAAAATCACTATAAAAGATGGTGCTGACCCTGTAACTTCTTGAATGTCAATGCTACTTTAGATTAGAAACAGAAAGTTTGCATCATCACTGAAAATTGAAAGAGAAAGAATCAGAAATCTAAAGAAGCAAAACAATACTTTTTTTTTTTTTTAATTCTTTTGATGGTACTGGGGATTGAAACCAGGGCATTTTCACTACATGCCCAGTCCTTTTTTATTTTGGGACAGAGTGTTGTTAAATCACTAAGTTGTCCAGGTTTTACTTGAACTTGCGATCTTCCTGCTTCAGCTCCCAGAGTGCTAGAGTCGTAGGGCCACCCTGTGCTACCACATCCAACAACACAAGATTTTAAAGCTGGAAGAGGCCTTAGGGACGGTATTTTACAATTTGCTTGTTTGACAAAAATAAATCTAAAGTTACAAAAGTAAAACATCTTAATCAAAGTTACACCACTCACAGACACTGTACTTATAATTTTTAATTTCCATAAATTTATACTTGACAATATTTATTATCTAATAACCTAAGAGCCAGCTATAATTTATAAAGAAAAGGCATCATTTTAATCTTACTGGTCATTTCCAAAATTTTAGCACTAATACAAAGATTTTAATGAAGGCTAAGGATTCCTAAGACCTATATATCACTACCCATCAGTAAGTGTATCATTATATTTCTCTCTGAGATTAGTGGTCTGCAATTATGATATAAATATTTAAGGTAAGAAAGGAAAAAAGATACATTTGTTCTGGTCAGAAACATCCTAACTCCTAGCCTCGAGCAATTAAAGGCCCAAACTAAGGACTAAACACTAGCCCAAAACACACAGGAAACCCTTCGCAGCTGAAGAGTGTGTGTAGTACGCTACATTGCAGATATTCAGTATTACTCACCGATTCTTTCTCCACAACTCGGTTTAGCATGACAACTGCTCTGGACTTCTGCTGCCAGACCATGAGCCAGAAATGGCAGCAGGTATTAGGAAGTGGACCCTGTAAGGCAGAGGCTGCAAGTCAGGGGAGGTGGGGAAGAGCAGGCCTGAGACAAGAGCCCTCTGGATGTTTCAGGTCCTCTGCTAATAAGGCAGCCAGAGGATGAGGTCAGATAGGGAAACCGAGACTATAAATCCACTTCAAATACTAGTACCGGTACTCAATACTAGCACTAGTCTGTACTGGTTAGGACTTTGGTTCCAAATGATCAACTTTATTTACTCAGAAAGGGGATTGTTCAGGTTATCAGGGGCTTTCAGAGTTGGGAGCTAGAGAAAGAGGTCAGAGTCTAGGAGTTAAAGTACAGGCAAGCTCTGCCCCAAGAAGCCAGTGTGGGACACTGCTCCTAACCCTGTTGCTTGCACTGGCACTGCCAGAGGTGGCTCTGGTATTTATGCATGACCTGTAAACAAACCAGAGTCAAAATCACTAGCAGAGGCATCTTATTGGTCAGGTTCTAGCTGTAAAGTTACAGGCAAAGACAATTTCTGTCTCCCTCAGCCTCTGTATCTGAAAAAGGTCCCATGTCATGCCGATATGTTCAGGCAAAGAGGAAGTCTTTTTTATCGCTGGCTAGTCAACTACAAAAGGATTTCCAGAAAAAGCATAAAGCATGAAAGTACCTGAATTACTCTGCAACTATTAATCTATAAAAGCACAGCACAAACAGCCTCAACGGGACAGTATGTGGCAGAATTCAAAGGGGGCAACAATCCATATTACAGGAAGTGCCACTGGGACGGGGGGGGGGAACCAATCGTATGTCCCTCCAACTACTTCATGTTTTGTTTAAAGACATGAGATGAAAAAGCCATGCCCAAATTACAACTTTTTTTTCAGGACTGGGGAGCAAACGAGGACCTCATATGTGCTAGGGAAATGCTCTACCACTGAGCCACACCCAGCCTAACTCATATTGAATGAGTAAAAGTTCAGTGAATGAGGTTTTCCTGTACTGCAGAACTCTGATCATGCAGTCAACTCACAATGTGTACAGCAGGTGGTGAGAGACCAGGGCTGCCTGGACCTGCAGCCTCATAGGTAACAAGCACTTCGAGTGGTTCTAGACCAAAAGCATCTTAAGGAAAGGCACACTCCTTGGTAAGCTGCAGGTGCTCAATAAATATTGCTTAAGTGAGTCAAATCTAAGGTTAACTTGCAAAAACACTGGAAATCTATTGAGACTACTGAGAGACTGTAATCTTACATTGAAGGACATTATTTTCCCACTCAGTATCTATTGCTTTCTCTATTTCCACAACAAACACACAGTCTACAGGAGAAAAGAGCACTGAGAAAATCCTCAGCAAATGAATACCTTTTACTTAACCTAAACAATCAAAGCCACTCACTAGTAAAGTTGTTCCCTGGGTTATACACACACCCCAGGTCCATTAGTGACTCCAAGGCCAAACAACAGGAGGCAAACAGCTGCTGCAGTACAAAGAACACTAGTTTTTTAATCAGAGGGACACTGGTGTACCTCTCAGCTCTTCCGCTTACTAGCATGCTACCAAAAAGTTTTAATCTACAAAATGGACATAATATACCAAGGGGTTGACTAAAAAAAACTTGATCCATAAAACTCCAGGAAGAGTTTAAAAACAGTAAGCAACCAAGACCAGTCGTTCACCACCTCCAGTTTTCTCTAACTATTCTGATTCTGGTCCTAACAATGTGCAAGGTGCCAAAGGCACAACAGAGTGCACCAGGGGCATAACTAAGATCAAACACCACACAGGCCCTGGGGAGCGGGGAAGAGTAGGAAGCAGACAGCAGAGCAGGAAGAGGAAGGAAGGCAGGGAGATGGAGAGGGCTGGCCTGGGGCTGGCCTTCCATGCACAGGACACTGCCCATCTGGAAAGACATACAGATCAGAGGCAAAGTGAGGGACACAGCAGGACCATGCCTATGCAGCAGGCAGCAGATGGGTCTACTGGCAAGGGGATCCTATCTGCTGATAGCACAGTGAAAGCAGATCTCTCAGAACTGGAAAGGACTCCTAGGTGACGAGGACAGTTTTAACCCAAAGACAGGACTGGATTTGGCTTGCTCAGAATGAATGAACAAACAACTTAAGATTCAGAATGTGCAGAATGTGAGGTACACAGCCAGTAGACAGCAGAACTCTAGAAAATAGAGGCAGTTAAGCCAGGAGAAGGAAAATGACCAGGTTCTGAGTTCTCACTCTAAGTGAGGTGGGCTCTGGAGGGATACATAAAACACCGTCCAAAAGGGACGAGAACTACATATCTCTACCATAATGGGATGTCAGAGGCTTTATAAAAGGGTCATTATCACAAAAGTATTGTGACTAACAAAGGCCACAAGAAATACAACACAGGAGTGCTGACCATATCGCTAAGGGAGAACAGGTATTTCTCAAAATTTCACTCTACGATAGTAGAGACAGACAGACACAGATAACACAGATACAAACGCTGAGCGCAGCCACCTGTCCAGACAGAACGCAGCAGTCCAAAGCGATCACACCGCCTAAGTGCCATGGCCACAAAGTTTGGCTTCTTCCCGCTTTCCTGAAGTTTAAATTACACAAAGCAGGTAAGCTGGAGAACAGTGTTGACGATATATTTTAACTAGAGCCAAAGATGTAGCTCAGTGGCACTGCGCCTGCCTGGCAAGTGAAAGGTCCTGAGTTCAATCCCTGGTACAAAAAAAAAAAAAAGGATTTTAACTATTAATTTACTTCCCACTAGAATGTCAAGCTCCTCATGGCGGGGTTTTTACTAAACTCTGTTTTACTAGAACAGTGACTACCAGACTGGCTCTCAATAGATTCTCTACGAATGCTGCCCCTGGATCTGAGCAGAGCTGCAGAGTTGAAAGCCAACATTCCAACCTACAAGGTGGAGGGGAGAAAATGAGTTAAATCACAACCTGGGTCAAGATTTGTACTTAAAGACTGAGAAGAGAAAGAAGGATCAATGAATAATGCTGGACAAAAATGGCCAGAGTGAAAGGCTGTGGGAAGGGTCCTCCTGGACAGCCCTTCTTTTCTACATTTTCAGGTTACAGTAGTTCCAAAGGAGAGCACATTTTTGGCTCTAAATATTGTTTCATTAAAAAATATCATGAATGCACATAAAAACACTTCAACTCTTACACAAAGGCCGCATGCAGCAAATTGGTCTTTACATATACCTCTGGTCTCCAGAAATCATCTTCACTAACGGCAGGTGTGCAGCTGCTAAAGCCGTTTCAGGACCCCGTAGGAAGTCTAAGGTGGGACAGGGCACCTGTCTTACCCCCAGCACTGCTAGCAGACTCCGGGTCAGGGTGTGTGACCACTGAACTCACCACTCCCGGAACCTTTGGGCCCTGATTCCACGGTCAGCTTCACATTCTCTTACTGCTGCTGGACAAATGAGTGTTGCTTCATGTGTATATGTCCACCTTTCTTTTGCTCTTTGAACTGCAAGCTTTTGTCTTTTGCCATCTACCACCCAGATCGTCTTTTTTTTTTTGGTACTGGGGGGTTGAACTCAGGACATTTTGCTTGCGAGGCAGGCAGCGGAACCACTGAGCCAAATCCCCAGCCCCCCAGATTCTCTTTTTTAAAAAAGTTTTTATTTACAGGTGTTGTTGTATCTCAAGTATAATAATTTTATAGTTTCCTGTGCTTTAGAAGTGGTCTTACAGCTAAGTCACATTAACTGGAACATATTTTTACTATATCAAACTTTTTAATCTTTCAAATAACAGGTCATTCTGATCCAAATTAGGTTTTTAAAAAATCTCAAATATGATGGCTTATCTTCTGAATATTTAAAAATCTTCAACTGGGAGAATTGGCAGTGCTATAAATTAAGTCTGCTATATGTCAATAAAGAGCAGCTGGTGCAGATGAACAAAAATCACTCCTCCTATCTTGGGATGGGAAAAGTGGTACCTGAGTGTGGACATGGCCAGGTGCTCCACAGAAAGCAGGCAGACCACTAACGGGCCCTGGCAGCAGCTCTGGTCAGTGTTCGGGGGCACACGAGGCCTCACAGTGGCCAGTCGCCATCTGTGCACGAGGAAGGCAGAGAAGAGCTCTTGGGGCCTCCAGTGACTCTCACAGGATGGAGAAGGGTGCTGTGCTGGCAGCCGTCACAAAGCAGTAACAGAAGCCCCACATCAGAATGAGACCAGAAAGATCTGTCTGAAGAAGTGCCTGGCCACTCCATAACAACTCTCATTTAAGGAGTTAACATTAAAAATTAATTTTACTGGGCCAGGGATGTAGCTCAGTGATAAAGCACCTGCCTAGCCAGCACAAGGTCCTGAATTTCATCCTCAATACAAAAAATAATAATAATAATAATAATTTTACCTAAAATACTCAAGAGCTTCAAAATTTTTTACTGGGTGCAATTCATTTCATAACCAGAAAAAGTGAAAACAGCATTTTATTTACAAGACAAGATACACTTTGGGCACTTAAAGCACACCCACCATAAAAACTGCATTTTCAGGCATCTGCTCAATGCCACATACTTGCCTGTGTTAGGACATAATTCCTTTGTGCCTCTTCCATGTGAACTAAGCTGGCATTAATGTAATCATTTTCAGTATTTTGCAACTTAACACGGCTGTGGTCATCTGAAAAGAGAGAATGATAAGCTTTGTCATTTCTTTTTTTGTCAATATTAATGTGTTAAGAAACAAATGTTCTAAGAAACAAAACGAAAAACAAAAAATAAATTAGCATGCCAAGTGTGATGGTGCATACCAGTAATCCTACCACTCAGGAGGCTGAGGCAGGAAGACTGCTGTGAATTCAAGGCCAGCCTGGACTATATAGTGAGCTCAAGGCCAGCCTAAACTACATAGTGAGACCTTGTCTCAAAAATAAAATAAAATAAATTAGTATTACAAGTTGAGGAAATTTTTTGTTTGTCATCGTGGTGATAAAAGGAAGTGTTTCTATTAGTAAAGTAACAACAATCCTAACTTGATAAACTGAGGAAAGAGTGAAAAATAGTAGAACAGTAAAAGATTTACCTTCCTAGAAAACTAAAAGGGGTCATTTAGTTTCTCTGTGCCTAAGAACAGACTGCAGCTACCTACAAAAAGACAGCTGGCCTCACACAGAGACAATTATAGTTTAGATTTCATTTTCCTCATTTCTTAGATGAGCATTCAACTATATTTATAAGTTTTGGCACTTAACTATGTTTTGTTCTGTTTTTTGATACCAGGTATCGAACTCCGGCCCTTGCATTTGTGAGGGAGGGTGACAAAACCACTGAGCTAAATCTCTGGGCCGGCACTGTGCTAAAAAACATTTAGAGTTGGAGTGTTCCAAATGAGCTCTTTAAAAGATCACTGAAACGTTTCATTAGTTAAGACTATTAACAACTTAGATATACTTTTAAAGTAAAAATCTCACAGATTTAGAATTTATGCTAATTGAAATATCTGATATACAAAAACCTGACCTCATGTTCTGTAGATGAGCAAGAGAAGCATGACAGGAGAACAGGCACACAACACCAGGATGAACATTAACTCAGAACCCTAAACCCTGATGTCCCAAGTACAGAGCAGAGTCGCAAACTGAGAAACTCCGTGCTGCCACTTAGCTCTGGCAATCATATTTGATTATAAATCTACATAAAACATCTATTCTCTCCCCATCTTTAAGCCAAAAATACTGTTTAGACTATGGCCACATGAAAGAAAAAGTTAAATAGCTTTAGTTTCACACATCAATTTATCTGAGATGTTTCGGCTGGACTGAAACCAAGACCTCTATAAATATTACATGTCATTTGCCAACAGGAAAAACGAAGATCTTGTTATAGTAAATCACACATACTAGTGTTCTCGGAAAGATGATGTCAGCAAGCACTTTTTAAAAAACAGTTTAATCACCCCTTAACTGTTACATTATACAAGATGGTAAAAGGATCGGTTACCTAATCAACAAAATAGAGGCAATATATCTCCAGGAAGCACACCGACAGAATACTGTACTTTAAAAAGTGACTCAAAGGGCCAGGGATTTAGCTCAGTGGTTCTGCTGCCTGCCTTGCAGGCGGCAAGGATCCATATTCGATATCCAGTACCAAACAAAACAAAACAAAAAAACCAGTGACTCAAGCCCTAAAACCCAAGTTCCACTAGCACACCACACCAAAGACACATATTTCCTCCTGTTGGTGGTGTAATCACAGAAAGAACACAAACCAAAGGCTGCTCATCTCCCTTGCACAACTGCAAACAGCCCTCAGGCCAAGCGCAGCCAGGAAGGTTTCCTCTCCTGGCTGGGAATGGGGATCCCACCTCTTCTGCCCAGGGAAGGGAAGACCCTGGAGAGAGACCTCACGGTCTTGCAGGCACCTGATACCTGTTCTTGGGCCTGGGAACTGGAATCCATTCTTTTCCTTCAGTCTTTTTTTTTTTTGGTACGGGGATCAAACTCGGGATCTTGCGCTTGCAAAGCAGGTGGCAGAACCACTGAGCTAAAATCCCCAGCCCCTTCCTTCAGTCTAACACCAACACCACGTGGAACGTTAACCCTCATCGATATAGCAACTACACAATCTCGTGGGGTGGGGGGCACAGCTCCATCTCCGGGACCCGGTGGGTACAGGGAGCTCTCCAAAGCCACATGGGTCTTCAGAGGCCTGACCCAGAAGAGGCTTTTTTCCTAACATTCATACCAGTTCAGCACAGGCAAAGGGACAGTAAGTTCTCTCAGGAAAGAAAAAAACTTTTAAAAAAGAAAGGTAATCCTTGGGAAAAATCTATAACCATTTAGAACTGGCTAGGCCTGAACTCGTATTTTTTCCCTCAGGACTGATTATAAAAGCAAATTTTCCAGGTATTGTGGCTCACTGTTGTAATCCTAGCACTTGGAAGGCTGAGGCAGGAGGACTGAGAGTTGGAGGCCAGCTTGTGTGCTACACAGTGAGTTCAAAGCCAGTCTGAACAGGACCCTGTTTGAAAAAACAAAAACAAAAACCCTCTCAAATAACAATGACATCGCTACTAATTTTGGTTTTATTACAAAAACTAATAAAAAAGTTAAAATATATGCAATTTTTTGATCCAGAAGAGACTCTCAAAGGAGAGAGAGAAAAGTCATTGCTGGTGCTAACTAAAACACACCACCTTAAAATATCTAAAAAGATTGTAAATACACACATTTCAGGAAGTGAAACTATCAAAGCCTTTTTAGAAGAAACTGCAACTTTATAAATTTATATTGTTCAGCAAACACACAGAAGGATACTGCCTCTTCCCCAACCAAGGGTCTGGCAGCATCTGCTTTCGGTGTGAAGGGCTATGAGAAGTCGGAGGCTGGCCACTTGGAGTCCAGTCCCTCCCTCCTGCCTGTCAACTGTTCATAGGGAACCACACTTTCCATCTGAGTTAGGAAAAGCTGACAGGTGCTTTCTCCTCCTCCCTAGTTATTCTGCCCAGGAGCCTCTGGAATGAGATGATCTACAGAACTACATCCCAAGGCCTACAGTACTGTATCACCCTGTAAGTATATGGTTATCTCACTTTTCCCTATCTTTTTTTTTTTTTTGGTACCGGGGATCGAACTCGGGTCCTTGTGCTTGCGAGGCAGGTGGCGGAACCACTAAGTCAAATCCCCGGTCCCTTTCCCTATCTTTTAAAGGATCCAATAAAGCAGAAAAATGAAGACCGTACCAACTATGTTACATCAAATAGCACAACAGCACCACACCACATTCCCACAGGAAATCTGATTTCTCAACATCCAGTAACACCCAGTCCTGCCCGGAATGTACTCTTTTCTATAGGGCATTATCTGCCCTAGTCCTTGTCACCAGCTGAATGAAGGAATTCCACACCCAGCACAGCTGCGGTTTGCAAGCTGAATAAAGATTAAGCCAACTTCTGATGAAGAGTCCTTTCACCTCCCACTCACACAAGCGGTATGTTTTCTGAGAAATGGTTTCATCTCTTAAGAAATGACTTGCTCTAGCTGTGGCCTAAGCTGACACAGAGCAGCTTCCTCTTTCAACACTGTCATAATGAACTTTAAAAAAAATTAACCATAGGCTTCATCTGATTTATTGTTATTATAAAGGCAACTCTTTTTGGAAAATTTTTCAGGTCAAACAGGAAAGAGGGAGGATTCACACATCACAACAGAGATCGGGGACACTGAACTTTTAAATCGGGCAAGGAGAAGACTGATTCTCCTAGGACAGCATTAGCAGCTGAATTTCCCCCTTAGGTTTTCCTATTCAAACCAGAGACAAACAGTAGGTTCCCAGACAGTGATGTACATACCTAGGGACATTTCTTGGCGTTGGCCAAGAACCCAATGCATTTTACAGACATGTCAATCCTATTCAACTCCAAAAGTACACAGTTGAGGAACAAATACTACAGATTTTCTTTCACACATCAAGTGATGAGCCAGATGCAAAGCTAGAGCTAAAATCCAAGTCACCATATTAATGCAGAGAAAACGCAGCCGCTGGCACACAGAATACAAACATCTCAAGAGTATGCTCTATGGGCAGTGGTCTCTGCATTGTGTCTCTGTGGTGCCAGGCACTGGCCACACATATCACTGAGCCACCACTTGGTCCTCACCCCACATGCAGTGGACATCATAGCAACATTTACCGACATGCAGGGCAGTGGTCACCAGTCTCAGCACCCACCGGAAGAGGGTCTGGGCCCAGGGCTGGAGAGGCGTGAGACTGCCTGTTCCCTGCATGGCACTGCCTGCTCTGAGCATTCAGGTGGTCTCGCCACCCCCACACACAATGGTGCCGGGGCACCCAGGAATGACTTCTACCTCATCCATCACACAAACTAGGTCTCTGAAGATCCAGCCTCGACTCACCCTCTCCCCAAAATCCTCAGATGGGCCCCTCCATGAGGGCCTGATCTGCTCCTTACATTTAGCACTTTCAACTCTAATGTACAGTTACATATAAGCATGATCAGGATGTAGACAGCTGTATAAATTAGAGTTTTAAAAGAAAAAAAGCCTTGTATTCAGCAGTAGCGTGAGTACTGCACTCTACTCCACTAAGAACTGTCAAAGAAGCCTGGCCAGCAGAGGAATGAGCCAACTTTGCAATGCTGGTTGGGAAGGAACAGGGGGACAGCGACAAGAGGGAACAGCACTCCCTAAAGGGATGGTGGCGAGGCAGATGAGAGGGCCCCAAACACGTGGGATACAGGCTCAGAGGGCCCGTAGGCTGCACCACGGCACAAACCATGACAGCACCCTGCAAGTTTCTTTAAAGGACTGGTCTGAGCAATTCTGATTGCTAAGAAAATGACTCCCAGCACCAGGAACAAAGAGGAAGACGATGCTGTGCAGTGATAAGCAGGCAGCTCAATCTTTCTTCCTCTCCTCCTCTCTTTATCAGAGGTGATAAGGTCTGAACCAGCAGCAACCATGGGGATGGGAGGAACTGCTTGCACCACTCAGCAAAGAAAAGGCCACCCTACTGCTCGGAAGACTACTGGTGTCCAAGTTGCTCAGACACCACAACCCTGTGACAATAGCCAAGCCACTCGTGCTTCAGGCCTGCTTGCTCATCTGAGTGCTTTGGGGACCAAGAGAATCAACAAGAGTGATTCACCACTCGGACCCCCAACTTCAAGTGACTGTCTACCCTGGCCATGTTTGCAGAGGTGAGGGAAGGCTCTGGAGAGGAGGTTCAGGGAGAGCATGTTCAGCCAAGACTCTGACTCCAAGACCTGTGGAGTCACACCTCACTGCAGGGGGCCTGGGCGGGGCAGACGTTTGACTCAGGATCCAGGGCCTAGATGCTCCCAGACCGAGTTCTGCCCTTTCTAAGAACAGTGGTCCTCCTGAATCCTCATTCAATTCTTCTGTATGGCTGCCACCCCCACCCACCCACTGCTGTATAGTTCAGTGTTTGTAGAGGGTTATTTTAAGAGTACATAAATATCTTATTGCGTACCAAAATTTCATCTACCTAGTTTAACATCCACTTCAACATTTATTAATGTGCATCCCACATGAAGACAGAAATTTAAATTAATTCTGTACTTACTCTGATTTACCATTATGGAAATGAGTTTAGGTAAATCCTAGAAGAACGTGCATTCTCTAGTTGTTGACTACATTGTTTTATATGTTATCTTACTATATTAAGCTTAATCATGCTGTCCAAATTTCCAATTTCTTAACTAATATTTTGTCTTATTAAGAAGTTCATGGGGCCAGGGATTTAGCTCAGTGGTTCCGCAGCCTGCCTCACAAGCTCAACATCCCGAGTTCAATCCCCAGTACCAATAAACAAACAAATAAATAGACAGACAGAAGAAGAGCTTCATGAGGATGTGAGGGCAATCTGGCTTCGACCTGACCCCCCCACTGATCGCCCAAGCTGATGCAGCTGACCTGGCTGGATGGATGGGTGTTCCTTCCTCTCTCCCGGCTCCACGCATGTCCCTCCCAAAGCTGGTGCTCAGTCGACCAGGAGGACAATCCCACAGAGGAGGACCATTTCCTCAGTTGAGGCTGTCCGAGTACCTGTGTTACCCTGCTAGAACCTCCCAACAGCTCTCAAGAAGTTCATAAACATGTATTTGCCAAGTTCTTCCAATAATTCTACTCATTTTCACTTAATGCCTCTTGAGCTGCTTTATCAGTTGCACACACATCTGTCCTCACACACACATCTACATTTAAAGTAGCTACGAAGGCAGCCCTTTTGCTGAGATCATGTGGAACAGAAGGGGAATGTTGGCAAGAAACCTGCAATTCTTCCAGAAACTCACTGGACAAGTGTTTCCTGAGACTGTCGTTTTATAGCAGAAATGAACTATGGATTATATGATCTGCCAACCTAAAATCATAGGTGTGTGTCAATCTTTTTTTTTTTGTTCCACTTGGATGAACCAAGGGGGCATTATGCCAACTGAAATAACCCAATCACAAAAAGACAAGAGCCAGGGATTTAGCTCACTGGCACCGTGCCTGACACACAAGCTCAAGGTACTGAGTGCAGTCCCTGGTATGGGGGGAAGTGGGGGGAGGCAAATCCTGTATGATCCCACTTCTATTTGGTTATCTAAAATAATTAAGTTCACATAAACAGAAAGTATAATGGTGGTTGCCAGGGCATGAAGCAGGAAATGCCGAGCAGCTGTTCAATAGATATAGTTTCAGTTATGCAAGACTGATGTCTAGAAATCTGCTGCATAACAATATGCACGTCTTAGCAATACTGTAATGTATACCTAAAATTGCTAAGAGGATAAATCTGTGTGTTTTCACCAGATATACTCCATTATACACACCTATGTGTGTGCACACACATTCATCGCCAGAGGACAGGTGACAGTTCACAAGCACTGCACTTTGTTTTATACCAAATAGAAAACAGGATTTCTACCTGTAAGCAAACAGTAAGAAAAGACTTCCAGGGCAGGGGATTTAGCTCAATGGCACTTCACCTGCCTTGCAAGCCCACGGTCCTGAGATCGATCCCCAGTAACAAAAAAGAGAAAAGCCTTCCAAATCTGGCAGCGGGCTCTGACGTATGAAGACAGTCCCAGAGTAATGATTAGGAACTAGTTCTCTCTCCTCAGCCAACTCTTGCCCATCTTCTCTGTCTCACTACTTAACTGAGACATCTGTGGCATCTGAGAATCAAGATGGTTAAAGAAAGAATGCAGGTTTCAAATCCTATTTCAAAATTCCCCTTTCCTTAATTTTTTTTCATATTTAGACTCCAAATACAGTTTCTATAGGTCAGTCTCAGCAATGGCGCCTATGAAAATCAGATCTACAGATGGTTAAAAATTCAGACTTCCAAGCCTAGTGAACCCAAATCTAGAAAAGACCTGGAATCCCGAATCCCACCCCCCAAATTCTTTTTCTATTCTTTATCTACTGAGCCAGCTCCCACCCATTCTCTTAAAGGCAGCCCTGACTCCTGACAGAATGGAGGGGTCTCCTCAGGTCCACACGCTGCCTTGTCACAGCTTTCTGACACACTCTCTAGCCCAACTACACTATGAGCTATTAAAAGGAGGTGCATATCACCATCACTGTGTTCGCCACACCCAGCACAGCACCAGGCACACAGCTGGTTTCCCACAAATGTTTTCTAAGCCAACAATATCAAGTCCCCACTACCAGTGGAAACACCAGCTCTCCATGATTTCCTCTGCTGGTTGGTGTGACCACCACGGCAGAGTCACTGAGTTGATATTGCAGGAAGAGGACTTCAATGGAAGGAGTCAGAGAGAGGAGGGAAGAATTTCTGAAAAGGAAATGATATATTCAAAGTCACTGAGGTATTAAAAAACCAGCCACACTGGAAGAATGCCAAGTAATTCAATTTTACTGAAACAGATAATTTGTAGGAAAATGGCAACTGGGCCGCATAAAGGATCAATCCCCAAAAGGCCTAGAATGACAATGCTTAAGAACATTAATGTTAGCCAGGGTGGTGGTGTACCCTGGCAATCCCAGCACTTGAGAGGCTGAAGCAGGAGAACTGCTGTAAGTTCAAGGTGAGCCTGGGCTACACAGTGAGTTCAAAGCCAGCCTGAACTACATAAGACCTTGTCTCAAAAAAACAAAAGAAAACAACTTTTTCCTAGAAGTTATACAATACTCACTGGGGAGCAGAGCAGCAAACAGACTTGCGTTACACAGAGGTTACCCTGGGTACTGCAGAATAGAACTGAAGAGGGAACAGAATGGAGATAAGCAGTTGTGGGAGGCCACTGTGATAACCCACAGAGCAAGCAAGAAGGGCTGAACCAAGCCAGTGCACACAGAGAAAAAGACCTAAAATACATTATAGAAATTGAAGTTCTAATTACTTAGGCACTAAAGAGAGATGGGAACTGAACAAGAGGAATCTGCTTCTGTTCTCGGCACATGTGCGAAGGGCAATACCATTTATAAGCCCGGGAATAAGGGAGAAGAGGGCAGGGTTAAGGGCCCCAACAGGCGGTGCTGCCATGGCACGGACTCAGTGTCCAGAATCCATGGTTGACGCAGGATGCAGGAAGGAAGAAGAACACAAGGCACACACAAACCTGTCAGTAGCTAAGGACACCCCAACTGAGGGGAAGATGGCAACGGAACCTCCAGAAGACACTATCATGAACAACAGAGGCAGGAAGAGCCCTGAAGAAGTAAAGGGGAACTTAAGAAAAGCCCTAAAAACAGGTAAGCAGACCCGAGGATCAATGGGATAGACTAGAAAGATGCAAAACAACATCAGACAACACCGTACTCAGCTACCTCATCTTTGACAACCACCCTCACTGGAGGAAAGAGAGCCTCTTTAATAAATGATGTTGGAAAAACTGGCTTTCAACCTGCCAAGATTAAAACTAGATCCCTATCTTCACCATGCACTAAACTAAAATCCAAGTGGATTAAAGATCTAAATATCAAAACAGATACACTAAGCTTACTGGAAAGTAAATTAGGTAGAACTCTAGAAGACACTGGCATAGGAGGAGAGTTTATGAACAAATCCTCAGCAGCATGAGAACTTGAACAAAGAATCAACATCTGGGATCTCATTGTATGAAAAAGTTTTTCCAGTGCAAGAGAAACCACCAAGAGAGCTAAGAGACAACCTACAATGTGAGAAAAAAATTTTACCAGCTGCTCCTCAGACAAAGGACTACTGTCTAGAATATATAAAAAACAAAAAAATCAGACCCTCCAAATACAAAGACCCAATTCAAAATGGGCATCTGAAATGAACAGACATTTCTCAGACAAACAAGTAAAAGCAGCAAACACACATATGAAAAAATGTTCAACATCACTAGTCATTTGAAAAATGCAGATGAAAACAACACTGAGATTCCACCTTATCCCAGAAAGAATGGCTGCTATTAAAAAATCAACCAATGACAAATGCTGGTGGGGCTGTGGGGAGAAGGGAACCCTTCTCCACTGTTGGTGGGAGTGCAGACTGGTGCAACCACTATGGAAATCAATATGGAGATACTGCAGAGAACTAGGATTAGAGGTCCCATTTCACCCAGCTATCCCTCCGCTGGACATCTTTCCAAAAGAACTAAAGAATAATACCACAGTGATATATGCGCACCCATGTTTATAGTGGCACAGTTTGTAATAGCTAAAACTTGGCAACAACCCAAACGCCTGTCAACTGGAGACTGGATAAAGATATGGTTTTTCTATAAAATGTAGTACTACTCAGCCACAAAGAATGAGAAACTAGAGACATGTGTAGCTAAATAGATGTACGTTGAGGCTACACTCTTAAGTGAAATAAATAGGACACACTTGAGTAAATACTGAATAGTTTCTCTGGTGTGAAAAACTAAAAGTGCAAACAAGATTCAAATGGTATAATTAATAGTGTGAAATAGGAAGAAAATGGCTAAAGGGGGAAGTGAGAAGGGGAAGAAAAGGAAATAAAGGAAAAGAAAAAATGTAAAAAAATGGAAACAAAGTCTTTGTAAATAGGGAAGGGTGCAGGGGATGAAGGGAGGGCAGGGATATGGGAAGAAAATAAGAACCAAGACATATCATGTAAAGGTATAAGAGCCCAATGATGAATGTAACTGTATTGTTTGCTTTAAATGTACCAATAAATTTAATGGGGGAAAAATTCTGGACTACAAAGTCAAATTCAAGAGCCACTAGTTCAAAAACAAATAAACAAACAAACAGGTAAGCAGCCCAAGATGAAAAACTATGGTGTTAGGGAAGAATGGCCTGGAGAAAATGTCACAGGTCACACAGGGAACGAGGGGCCAAAGATGGAAAGTCCCTCAGTGCAGCTAGAAAAGCTAGAAAGCCAACAGTTCATCAGAGTTCCAGGGGAGCTCAAGGGGCCCCAGTGCCCAAGCAGAAGAGCAGCAGCAGGGTGTGCGCCACATGCACACCCCACGTGGAAGGGATGTGGGGAGGGCGGGTGGCAGCACATTCACAAAGGCAAGGTGAGAGCCACTGGAGAGCAGGATGGAGACGAGCAGAGTGGTGACGGCAAGGAGGGAAGGGGGAGCAAGGAAGAGCAGGGACAAAAGGTGTGCGAGGACAGCAGGAAAAGGGCCCTCTACCTGGGACTCCAGGAAAGGGACACAACTTTCTAGGTGGTGGAAGAGTTCTTTCCTGATTTTTATCATTTTTCTCCTGACAAGGTGTGTGGGGTAGACCAGCCAGACGGCAGCATGAGCCTCGAGGGCATGCATGGACCCAGCAAGGGCAAGCAGTCCTGCACACACTGCAGTCCCTCCAAGGCTGGAGAAACGCAAGCACTGAGCCTCCAAGTGGGAAATCCACTTGCAGAAGACGGAAAGTAGATTATCTGTCACCCTGTACTAAAATCAAATAAAAGTGGATCAAAGACCTAGATATAAAAACAGAAATTTTGAAAATGCTGGAAGATAACAGAGGGGAAACACTTAAAGCCATAGGCACAGGCAAAGACTTTCAGAATAAAGTATCAAAAACACAGGAAATAATATCAAGAATCAACAAATAAGATTATGACCAAATTAAAAAGCTTTTGTACAACAAAGAAAACAATCAACAGAATGAACAGCCAACCTACAGAATGGCAGAACATTTTTGCTAGCTAGTCTTCTGGTAGAGAACTAATATTTAGAATACATAAAGAACTCAAAGCCGGGCGTGGTGGCGCACACCTGTCATCCCAGCACTTGGGAGGCTGAGGCAGGAGGATTGCCGTGAGTTCAAGACCAGCCTGGGCTACATAGTTAGTTCCAGGTCAGTCTCAACTACATAGTGAGACCCTGTCTCAAAAAAAACCTCAATGGACCGGGGATTTAGCTCAGCGGTTTGGTGGCCTACCTGAGTTCAATCCCCAGTACCAAAAAAAAAAAAACCCTCAAAAAAACTAACCACCTCAAATAAATGACCAAATTGGGCCAGGGATTTAGCTCAGTGGTTCCACTGCCTGCCTTTCAAAGGCAAGGACCTGAGTTCGATCCTTGGTACCAAACAAATAAATAAAAATAAGTAAATAAATGAACTAATCAAGAAATGGGCAGATCCACTACATAGACACTTCTCAAAAGAAGTACACATGGCTAATAAATACACAAAAAATTGTTCAACATCTTTAGCCATTAGAGAAATGCAGATCAAAACAACTGAGATTCTATCTTAGCCTAGTCAGAGTAGCTATCAAGAATATAAAAACCAATGGTGAGCTGGGCATGGTGGCACATGCCTGTAACTCCAGCACTTTGTGAGTCCAATGCCAGCCTGGGTTAAACAGTAAGACCCTGTCTCAAAAACAAAAAACAACAAAAACTAAAAACTAAAAATCAATGGTGGCAAGGATGGGAGGGGTGATACACACGTTCTTACATTGTTGATGAAACATAAAGTAGTACTACCACAATGAAAACTGGTGTGGAGTCCTCAAAACACCAAAAACAGAAATTCCACTCGACCAAGCTATCACTCTCCTGGATATATCCCTGAAAGAATTAAAACCATCACACCGTGGTGATAATGTGCATACCCATCTTTATAGCAACTCAATTCACAACAGTTAAGCTTTGGAAACAGCCACCAACAGATAAAAGGACAGAAAAAATATGGTGTATATATACACACAAGAGAATATTATTTACAAAGAAAAACATTATT
This sequence comes from Fukomys damarensis, assembly GCF_012274545.1. Lineage (NCBI taxonomy): Eukaryota > Metazoa > Chordata > Mammalia > Rodentia > Bathyergidae > Fukomys > Fukomys damarensis. The sequence goes on from NW_022900942.1 coordinate 68,620,725, forward strand.
ATTAAAAAAAACAACAAAAAAACCCACAAATCTTCTGGAGGAAAATGGATGGAAAACTGAGACCATAATGCTAAGTGAAATAAGCCAGACTCACAGAAGTTAAATATTTCATATTTTCTCTTTTTATGAAAACCAAAATAAATAAATATCAAAAAGAAGGAAGACACTCAGGAAGGGGAATAAAGGGAAGGAGGACAGGTAAAGATTGAAAATAATGAAGCTATGTTATATGTATGTACCAATTCTCCAAAACAAACATCACTATTCTGTATTATAAACATGCGATAATTTTAACAAAGATCCTTATTTTAAATGGAAGAGAATATGTTTATTCAGAAAAAAACAAGATTATAAACTCAAAAGGCATTATTTTTAAATAAATTTTTTCTTTACTTTCTGTCTCAAGTTAGTTTTCGCTCGTTGCTGAGGCAAAACACCAGATGCCCAAAGTTAAAAGGGGAAAGGTTTATTTGGCTTACAGTTTGTAGAGCTTTCACCATAATCAGCTGGCTCCAGGGCAGAGTGCCAGAGGGCAACAATTCATGGTGGCAGAAAACAACAAAAGGAACAAAAGACTTGACAAAAAGCCTCTCTGCCCCTTTATTTTCTTATTCGGACTTAGGGCAGGCAGCACTGACTTTTTTTTTTTGGTACAGGGGATCGAACTCCGGCCCTTGCTCTTACAAGGCAGGCGGTGGAACCACTGAGCCAAATCCCCGGCCCCAGCCCTCACACTCTTAACCCTAGTGCCCTGGAGCCTAACACTGCATCATGAATCAATTCCAGCTTCACACTCTAGATCAAGCCACCTCTGCAAAAGCCTATGACCTCATGAGGCTCTGAAGGGACACCTAGACACAAACCATAATCCTTTCTATGTTTCACAAGTTTCTACAATGAGTACGCACTACTTACTGGGGAAAGGGGTCATGAACCAAAGTATACTAGTAAACAGTATATATGAACATATCATATTCACACATATAACAATGATTACATTTACTTTAAAGTCAGGAAAATCAGGTTGTAAAAAGAAAAATATGATTAGTGGGAAATACACCAAAATAATGGCAGCTGTGTTGGAAAGCTGAAATAATTGTAGGTAATTATTTTTCACTGTACTATACTGTCCCTTGAAAGTTTAAGAATATGTATTATGTAACCCGAAGATAATCACTACACCACTTACCCACCCTGACCCCCCACCCTCTTTCCTTCTCCTTGTCTCCTGCCTCCTAAACAAACCAACACATGCGTACACATGAACCCACAAGTACTTACATGGGCTCACATCTCTGTATCTGTTTCGATTTCTGTTTTCTGGAAACTTGGCCACTCTATGAGGATAGTCATGGGACTCATTCCGAATTTCCTTAAAATGACAAAAATGAATTTTAATATCTCTCTTAAGTTTTATTTAGCAAAACACATCTTCCAAGCCAGTACAGAAAACATTAATTAAGCACTTATGACATGCCAACAGACATGTAAAGTACACAGTCTATGTCTTTTCTCATTTAATCCTAACAATACAAATAGAAACTCTACTATTCCCTGTTTCATACACGAGAAGTGAATCTGCCAAAGATCAAAAAGCTGGCAAGTGACAGTGCCAGGTCTAAACTTTCAGACACAGGAAGTCTATGCGGTTTATCTACTGACTGCCTATTCTAGGCTCTGTAGAACTCCTGTAAGCAAGGGGTAAACAGAATTAGCACAAGGGAGATATAAGTCACATCACACTAGAACTCATCACATCTACCCCAATACTAGAGTTCCTACCTTTACATTCTTACCTATTTCTTCATTTTCATGCCACATAACTGTTTACTTTGAGAGCAAAGATAGTCACAAATGACTAGCAATAACAGGTAAGCCTAAGGTTTATTCCAACATTGCTGAAGTTCTCAGTGTCCCACATGGAAGAACCCTGTAAGGTTTGTCTACATGAAGCATCCAACCACCTCACATGTCTACTACGGTCAGCTTTTATCTCCCAAATGGAAGTTTTTTTAGCTGTCAGATGATTTATTGCATTGCATTTTTTATTGGCACATTTTAGATATACAATACGATAGCATTCATCACAGGGAATCTGTACCTACACATGGTATGTCTTGATCCTTTTTTTCCCATTCCCCTCCCTCCCCTTCAACACCTCTTCCCCTCCTTATTTACAAAAGCCTTCTTCCCATTTCACCCTTCTACTCCTTTTTTCTTGTCCCTTCTTTCCTTCCTCCTCCCCCCTCCCTTGTTCCCCTTCTCATTTGCACATTTTTCCCCCTATCCCCCAATATCTATTATACATTTTGGTCCTTATTTCTACTTTCAGTTTCTCACACAAGAGAAACAATGTATTTAAACATGTGTCCAATTTATTTCACTTAAGAGTCTCAAGGTGCATTCACCCAAAGTATTATTTCAAGAATTCATCAGGTAAAAACAGAAACATACCAATCCCCCAAAAACAAAAGTGTGCTTTAACAGTAAATGTTAAACTGGGCTTTTGCTCATGCTATCACGTAGAAGAAAAAGCATTTTAAAAGGTTATCAGAGTTTTACATGTCAAACATGAATCCACTTCTTCCTGAAACTCTTACCGAGGGCTCCTTATTACTCTCCTGTCTGAAACACACAGATGCCCCAGGATAAGTAACTTTCTAATTCGTTGTCTTTACCCTTTGGGCTAAAAGCTCTTCAGTAAAGAGTCAAAATATACTCTGCCTATAATGTGTCATACCTCCACCTAATTTCAAGCTCTAAACTCAATTATTAGTTTTTAGTACTTTTTTTAGGTGATAGTGGAGAAGAGATTTATTTTCTATTCCATTACTTGTCTTTGCCTTTGTTTGCTTCCTTCCACTCTCTCTGGGTTGATGTAACTAGTATTTTACAACTTTTCCACTCCCCAAGTTTCCATTAATAGAACACAATGTCCAAGTTTCTAACCTGAACTTCCCAAATTTTCTGGAAGTGAAGAAAATAATAATAATCTTTTAAGTTATAAAACATAATTATTAGTCTGAGGTAGGCAACAGGAGTTTAATTTTATTATTCCCAAATGGGAAAGTGATCAATTTCATACTACTGATTTTTATATTCATAAGTTAACACTTGCTCTATCATAAACGAAGTTTCTATAAATGAATGAGTTTGTTTTTACACCTTTATTCTATTTCACAGACTCATCATTTATCCTTGAGACAGTGTCCAATTTTAGTTACGACAATTTGGTAATGCATCAATATACCTGGAAAGGCAAGTTGCTCCTATTTATTCTCCACACCTTACAGTTGATAATACTTTAATTCACTTTATAATTTTCTTCTTAAAAGATGCTAAAAGTTCATTCTGAAAAAATCTTATAAGCATTGTTCATATTGTATGTAAATGGGGCTTTAAAAAGCTTTACTGGTCACTGCTAGTGTATGGGGAAGCCTAGAGAAACCTTCTTAATCATGTATACTTTAACAAATGGTTACTGACGCTGCAAAAAATAAAATGAAAAGGGGAGGGTCCCAAGTGTAGGCATAGGGAAGATATTTAAAATATAATGGAACACAATAAACTCAATGAGAAAAAAATATATATATAATGGAACAGCCACATCTTGTTCCAAGTCTTCTGCTTAAGAAATACAACCTGATACTGTCATAAACATTATTTGCTTTTCATATCTTTCCTTAATTTCGGTGACTTTATGAAGACAAGCCCAAAGCTTTAAAAAGCAGCTCCTACTCTTCATGCTTCCTCGCTGAATGTTTCTCATTTGATTTTCTGACTCAGAGTGAGCCCAACTAATGCCATCCTCCCCACCTCGCTTACAGCTAAGAACTGTCCCAAGACACACTCCAGACAATGGCAAGGAGCAGAATCACAGAGCTGGACTGCAGGAAACAGCTTAAACAAGGACTGAAGCTGACACGGTGGCGCACACCTGTGGTCCCAGCTATTCAAGAGGTTAAGGTGGGAGGATCACTTGTGCCCATAAATAAGTTCAAGACCAGCCTGGTCAACATGGGAAGAACCACTTCAAAAACAAACCACCAGGGGGCTGGGGATTTAGCTCAGCGGTTCGGTAGCCTGCCTTGCAAGCACAAGGACCCGGGTTCGATCCCTGGTACCAAAAAAATAAATAAACTTTAAGAAAAAAAAAAAAACACCAACAACAATAAAAACAAAACCACACTGGTTCAGCAGACCCTTGTCCTCATTTGGATCTACTTGGAACACAGGTTTTAATATCCAGAGCAGAGAAGTGAAATAGGCAGGAGCCATCCAGAAGAACCAAAGGTTAAAAATACATTCCAAGAAAGCCAAGCAGAAACTGAGGGACAGGTCATCGGTGATATCATGCAGTTGCAGTAACAGTCCTGACCGCCATTCTCCAGAATTCTCATTACCTGAGAAACATAAACAGTTACTATTATCTTTCCACACTGCTAAGCGTGTCTCCCAACTAATACGCACAGGATTACCAAATGTCAACAATAACTACATCAGACACTGATAAGGCATTTTGAGCAATACTCAAGATACAAGCAATTTTATAAGCACTCTATAAAAGCAATAAAGTACATAATGTTTCTCAAACTGAGACTGGGAAAGCAGGGAGCTGGGCTTTTCTCTGTGTCTATCACATACAGTACTGTAAAACCAGCTCTAATAATGTTCTGGTCCTAAGACTTTCCCCTTCTACAGCAGACAGAACCCGTAAACAGTGCTCCTACTTACCACACTGAGACTACCTCCTCTGTCAACAGTAAAACTTGCTAATCCAGGGTTTCTCATCTTGGCATCCTCAACATTGCAGGTTGGACAATCCTTTGTTCTGGGGGCTGGGCTATCTTCTGCACTGCCTTGATGTTAACAGCAGCACCCCTGTCCTCTATCCAGTAGTGGTCAGTCATGTCCCCCTTTCTATCTCTGACAGCCAAACTCACTCTAGAATGCCAAGATCAAACATACCCGCCAACATGCAGGTGAAGGCCACTGATGTAGAACACTAAAAAAGCCGTACTTTAAACTCAGTTAAATGGACCAGAGGGCAGGTGCAGTGCTCCACACATATAATCCCAGCATTCTAGCAGACGGAGGCAGGAAGATAGTAAATTTGAGTCCACCCTGGGCAATTTAGCCAGACACTGTCTCAAAATTAAAAATAAAAGGGATAAGGATGTAGCTCAGCGTAAAAGCCCCAGGTTCAACCAGCACCACAGGGAGGAAATGGGGTCTTTGCTCTGAAATATAATTTAACCAAAAATTTTAAGCCAAGTTTATTTTTAATATGATTTTTGCTCAACCAAAAGGAATGGGCCGATTTAGCTCAGTGGTGCTGTGCCTGCCTTGCAAGCGCAAGGTCCTGAGTTCGATCCCCAGAACTGGAATAAAACAATTTTATTAACCCAACTAGACTAAGATTTCCTTCATGTAGCCATATTAATAGGTGTTCTTTTTAAATTAAATTCCCAGATAACCATTACAGTGCTTACTTTTTAAAGTGAAAATATATGAATTTTAAAAGTCTTTCTGAAATGCATTACTAGGGGCTGGAGATGTAGCATAATGGTAGAGCACTTGCACATCCTGCTGGATTCCTAGCACCACCAAAAATAAAAATTAAAAATTATCTTTAAAAAACACAAAAACCAGTTGCTTTCTGAAAAACAGGTGGCTGAGAGCATAGCCACTCTGTTCCTTTCACTCTGCCCCTGCGTCATCACTGTTCTTTCTTGTGGGGAACAAGGGTCAGAAGGCCAGTCATGCGCCACGGCAGGACTTTTGAAGATGCCATCACCATGGAACCAGAGGTGGCATCCACTCGGTGAGAGTAGCCCTCCCAAGCTCAGCACACAACCCCAGCCCGAGAAGGATCAAGAGAAGAGCACAGGTGGGGCTCCCAAGACAAGATCACGTCCTGCTGAGAACCCACAGCAAGCCCTGACCTGCACAGGCCTTCTGAGACCTATTCAGATCACTCCCATCATCGCTGTGTTAACAAACTGATCAGACTAGGTTAAGAAAAAAAGATATTTAAAAAACATGTCAAAAACAAACAACAAGCCGGGCATGGTGGCGCTTGCCTGTAATCCCAGCACTCGGGAGGCTGAGGCAGGAGGATCACTGTGAGTTCGAGACCAGCCTGGGCTACATAGTGAGAGAGAGTTCCAGGTCAGTCTCAACTACATAGTGAGACCCTGTCTCAAAAAACAAAAAAACAAACAAACAAACAACAGTCCTGAGTTCATCCAGGTCCTAGGAAAAACAAACAAACAGACATGGCTGTCCCGAGCAACATTTAGCCTCTACACGAGTCAGCCCATATGCTGAGGTGATATGCTGTGCTCCTGCACGATTCAGGCCTCAAGGGGTTGCCCAAATAAGTCCAGCTTTACCTCTACACAGGGTACACAGAGTTTATAACTTGTGTTTTGCTTGGAGAGAAAAAAAAGTATTTTTACCTTTTAATAAAGTAATAAAGTCTTTCAACACACAATTCAAAGACAACCTAAATTCCCTGGCCATTTTGCTTTACGGAGGGGCTGACAGGAACACAAACAGCAGGCCCTCCTTGGTAGGGACACAGTCCTCCACACCCAGTGGGATGCCTAAAACTGCAAAACAGTGAGCTGAGTCCAATACCTTCCCATCTAACCCCCGCACTTAGCACTGTGCCTTAACTTCTGCAGCTGAGGTACAACAGCAAAGCTGCACAGATTTCTCTTTTCTTTCTCACCATTTCACAGATAGTTTGTCCATACTACAGATCGTAAAACCTCAGAACATTTTTCTTTCCTAAAATTGAGAACTTTTACCTTTTCTTAAAGAAAGTAATTTTATGATTTTTGTATGGTATATCTGAATGGCCACATCACTACTGTTGATCTTTGGGGCCATAAAGTGAAATGAGGGTTACCTGAAAACAAGCAGATAGCATGAGAGCTTATCTGATAACCATGATGCCCACCAAACAGCTATAGGGCAGGGGACATAGACAGCCAGGATACACACACAGGACAAAGGGAGTGTTCCAGATGTCGCCATGCTACCCAGAACAACACACAATGTAAAATTTACAAGCTGTCTATTTCTGAAATTGTCCACCTAATATTTTTGGACTGAGGCTGGCTGTAAGTAACTGAAACCACGGAGAGCAAAACTAGGTAAGGAGGGACCACTGCACTGCAATGTGTTTATAAACATGGAACCACTGTACTTACAGACCTACTTTAATCTCTGAAGACTACTATGAATAGTAGGGTCTCTTTCTGTCAATACATCCCCATCACCTTTGCCCAAACCATCCCAAGACAGGGTCTTGCTCTGTTGCCCAGGCTGGTGTCAAACTCTTGGGCTCAAGCAATCCTCCTGCCTCAGCCCCAGAACAGCTGCGACTACAGGCACATGCCACCTCTCCTGGCCATCACCATTTATGCCACCTCTCCTGGCCATCACCATTTATACAACTACTGTCTGAGTCTGTTCGGTATTATAACAAGATACCACAGCTCAGGTAAATCATGAACAACAGAAATGTCTTACTCACAGTTCCTGAGGGTGGGAAGTCTAAAATAAAAGCACCAGCAGCTCTGGGGTCTGGTCCCTGGAATGGTAAGAGGGAAGCAGGACCCTCAGCCACATTTACAAGGGCACTAACCCACTCAGCAGGCCCTGCCCCGTCTCCCCCAGGTCCCACCTCTTAACGCTACTGGATTGCAAAGAAGGTTTCAGTGCACAAACTGGGGAGCCACACACACTGGGAGCACAACAACTACAAAAATGCAGCCCCTCTGGCTACATCCAATGGGACTCCCAAACTTCCTATTAAAAGGAATGCGATGACTGTCCTTAGTGATTGTGCGTACCTTTCCAATTATTTCTTGAAGACCCTCTAATAATGGAAATCTTCAATCAAGGGCCCACCTGGACAACATGACTCCACAAAAACTAAAGATGAGGCTTGTGTCTTATTCTCAATACCAGTACTACAGCATCATGTTATTTTCTGTGTTCAAATGCCTTGATTTTTTTGTACTGCTTTCCCTTTCAGATAAAGTTTAAATTTAAACTTTCTTTGGGCTGGTATGTTTTAAAATTGCACCATAAGTGAGGGCTGGGGAGGTAGCTCGGTGGCACCACACTTGCCTGGCAAGTGCAAGGTCCTGAATTTGATCCCTGGTACCAAAAGAATTACATTATAAATGTGTCAATTTAAAGAGAACTGATATCTTTACATACCTACTCTTCCATCAGGGATCGGATTTGTTTCTCCATTTATTTAAGTCTGTCAGCAGTTTTACTTTTTACAAAAAATAATAAATTCAATACTTTTTCTCATTACTAGGGATTGAACCCACCACTGTTGTCCCTGGTAGGGAACGAGTGGTCAGAAGGCTGTGTTACAGCACGGCTTTTAAAGATACCAGAAAGGTACCAGGGCCTTTGCACTCAGTTACATGCTGAGCCCTGTAAGTTTCTTTTTTAATTTTGGGATAGATCTCACTAAGTCACTAAGTGGTCCAGGCTGGGCTTGAATTTGCACTTCCCCTACCTTAAGCCTCCCAGAGTGCAGGGTGACAGGTGTGCATTACGGTGTCCAGCTCAACACATTCTTGGTAAACTTATTCTTAAACTTTAAAAAATTCCTGTGGCTGGGCCAGGGCTTTGGCTCAGTGGTTCCGTTGACTGCCTTCCAAGTACAAGGGCCCGAGTTCAAACCCAAATAGCCCCCCAAAAAAATTCCTGTGGCTATCTTGTCATCAGTATTTTTTTCTTCTTTAATAAATGACAGTAAAGTATATTACATTCCCTTAACTTGACCACCTTTATATTCACAGAATATTTATTGTTTTATATTTATTTCTAGATTGTGTCGGTTAATTTAATATATTACAATTCTGACATTGTCAGCAGAAGAGGGTGCTTTGTTTTATTTTGTATTTCTGAGTGATACCTGCTGGGCTGAAGGTTTAGCTCAGTGGAATTGTGGCTGCCTGGCAAGCACAAGGTCCTGAGCTCAATTTCTGCTACCAAAATATATATATATTTATAAATAAATAAAATGATCCCTGCTAATAATATATTAGAATTTTAGGATTAGCGTCACAAGTAAAACGGACCTGTTTATTCAGAGGGCAGAAAGAAGCTAACTCATTTATTTCTGCCTATTGTTTTTATACATTCCTTCTTTCAAAGGTTTATTTCATTTTGTTGTTTTTCTTTCCTTGACTAAATACTTGATTCACTAATATTACTTTTATTTCCCTCTTACTTTTTGTTTTTGTTTTTGTTTTTCTTTGGTACCAGAGATCAAACTCGGGACCTTGCGCTTGTGAGGCAGGCAGCGGAACCATTGAGCTAAATCCCTGGCCCTATTTCCCTCTTACTTTAAACAAAGATTGTGCCTAAATTTTACAGTCTGTAATAGCAGTCTTGACATCTTCTCTCACTCAAAAGTGGTTAAAAAGTACTCCTTTCTATATATTATGTTCCTTATTTTCTTTTCCACTGTCCTTTGCTATAATAATCAAGTTGTCCTTGTTCTACTTCATTAACTTAGAACTTAAAATATCATTTCTATTTGACTGAGGATTGGTCTTAAATATTTTTAAGAACATGTCTGATCATGTACTTTTCTACTAATACAAAATATTGCCAGGGGTTTGGCTCAGTGGTTCTGACGCCTGCCTTGCAAGTACAAGGGGCCCAAGTTCGATCCCCGGTAGGAAGGAAAGAAAGGAAGGAAGAAAGGAAAGAAGTAAAGAAAGATAGATAGATGTATTAATAAAACCTTATTAGTAAAACCTATGCCAATTATATTCTTCCCACCGCCCAATGTCCCTTATTTTCTTCAAGTAATCTAACACTTGGATCCATATTAATTTTTATGTTTTTCAATTATCCAAAAAATACCTGTTACTTGCAATAAGGCTCACAATCATAATAATTATTTGAATTTAATCCTAGATTAATTTCACTTGGCTTTACTGTACAAGTCAACTTTCTATCTCTGTTCCATTTCCATGGGTTGACATTTTTCCACTATCTTTAGTGTGAGAAAAGATAAACTGGAAGATAATCTGATTTGTTCTTCCCTAAAGATAAGTTGGTTTTCCTCCTTGCAGGGTTTTTTCTTTATCTTTGTTTTTATTTGTTTTGTTTTTCTTTTTCTTTTTTGAGACAGGGTCTCACTATGTCGTTGAGACTGACCTGGAACTCACTATGTAGCCCAGGCTGGTCTGGAACTCACAGTGCTCCTCTGGCCTTAGCCTTGCAAGTGCTGGAGATTACAGGTGTGCGCCACCACGCCCGACTCTCTTTATATTGAATACTTAAAAAATTCTTAAGGGTGCATCTAGGTTTTTATGCTTTTTAAAAGCACAACTTTATAGTAAGTCACCTTTGTTCCTGGGATGAAACGTCACTCAGCCCAGAGTCATCCTTCTACTGTGCCACTGGTTATCACCCCGCTTCAGCCTCCTGCTCCTTCAGAACTCCTAGACACAGACTGGGGCCTTCCTGCGTCCTAAGGAGTCTCTCATAATACCTTTTTCTGGGGGCAGGGTACTAGGGACTGAACCCAGGACCTTGCACATACCAGGCAAGTCCTTCCCTCTGAGCTACACTCCCACTCCTTTATATGTGTATTTGGAGACAGGGTCTCACTAAATTGCCAAGGCTGGCCTCAAATTTTCGATCCTCCTGCCTCTGTCTTCCAAGCAGCTGAGATTATGAGGGTGCATCACCACATCCAATAGTCTTGAATTTTTTACTTCAAAAACAGCATGCTGTAACCTTTAGAACTCTTAACTACGCCCAGTTTATTTTATTATTTTTTGTTGTACTGGGGGTTGAACTCAGGTACTTGCACATACTAAATGAGCATTCTGCCACTGAGCTAGTCCTCTCTGTTCACTTTGGAAGCCAAATTACACCTTTTTCTCTATTTCTTACTCTATTTCACATGCTCTAAATAACCTAGTCTCATTTTCTCGAGGCAAATTTTCCATACAGTCCTTTAATCCCGCCCGTGTGGATGCTTACATTTAAATGCTTACTATTAAAATTCCTCTGTCTCCAGCATGTGAGTGGATGCAACCTTTTTCTGGAGTCTGGTAATCAATCCTACACTCTTTGTTATCACTGTGTTTTGGTCACATCAATGATAAATTAGAACAGAACAAAAACAGCTTCGTAGGGCTGGGGATTTAGTTCAGTGGCACTGTGCTTGCCTTGCAAGCTCAAGGCACCAGTACCAGAAAGAAAGAAAGAAAGAAACAAACCACCCCCACTTCCAGGGCATGACTGCAAGACCTTAACAGTCCTAGAAAATTCGCTTCTTATAGTTTTCCACCACTTATTGCTAATTTCTACTGTTACTTGCACAGTTCCATCTAACAACTTTCCTTCCTTTAAAAACAACAAATGAACAAACAAGTCAGGATGGTGGCGCACACCTGTAATCCCAGCACTCGGGAGGCTGAGACAGGAAGATCACTGCGAGTGCGAGGCCAGCCTGGGCTACACAGAGAGTTTAAGGCCAGCCTGAACTGCATAGTGAGACCCAGTCTCAACCCTCCCAAAACCAAAAAAGAACAACCCCCTCCCATCTCAGAATACTCCTCGAGATCCCCAAGGAACCCCTGTGCTGAGTGCCCTTAGAAAAGCAATCCCATTTGAAAGCAACACAGGAAATTTCATTTTTGCCCAAGGGAGACAAAAGCCAGGTGTGTGAACAGACCTGCAGGAGCTTCACGTGAGAGCGGGTGCCTACCAAGCAAAGGCCCTAGGTTCAATCCCCAGCACCAAAAAAGGCAAACAAGAATGAGCAAGAACAAGCCTACAGAGGTGAGCAGCGAGGGGCAAAGCACACAGACATCTCGTAGGAAGTCAGCGGTGGGAAAGTACAGAAAAACAAGCCCGTGGAAAAACAAATAATAGATACGGTGAATTATAAGCACCAGGTGCACGAGGGAGGCCATACAGGGAAGACGGGTGAACAGGTGAAAAGGGACCAGGTTAAGAGGCAACTGTATATTTCGCTCATTAACAAAAGGAGAAATGCTGTAAATTATGAAGACAGTATTATAAATTGGGGGAGCAGTTTATTCAACAAACAGCACGATATAAGCAGGTAGTTATGTAGAAAAAAATTAACTAGGGCCGGCTGGAAATTTAGCTCAGTAGTCCCGTCTCCTGCCGCGCGAGCCCAAGGTCCCAAATTCAATCCCCAGTATCAGAAATAAATAAATAAATAAATAGACAGGGCTGGTGATGCGCACCTGTAATCTCAGCACTCAGGAGGCTGAAGCAGGAGGATCAACAGTTTGAGACTAGCCTGGGCTACATAGTGAGCATAAAGCTGCCTCAAAACACACAGGCACATGGGCCAAGGATGTAGCTCAGTGGCACAGCCCCTGCCTGGCAAGCATGAGGTTCTAAATTCCATCCCGAGTACCAACACACACACACACACACACACACACACACACACACACACACACACACGAGGCAGGCAGGCAGGGAGGAAGGGAGGAAGGGAGAAAGGGAGAGGAAAGACTAACTAGCCAGGAACAAGAAAGGATGCCCAATTTCACCACTTCAACACAGTACTGAGAACTTCTAGTCATAGTAATTAGGTGATAAAAAGAATTAATGGGCATCCAAATTGGAAATGAAGATGCTAACCTCTCTCTTTTCAAATAGTATGATTTTACACGTAAAACTCCTAAGGAGTTCATAAAAAACTGTCAGTTAATACATGAATTCAGTAAAGCTGCAACACACAGAATCGGCAATACTTCTATTCATGAGCAGTAAACATCCAAAAAAAGGAAATAAAACAATCCTATTTATAAAAACATCAGAAAGAATACCTAGGAGTAAATTTAGTTAAGGGGATGAAATATTTATACCCTAAAAACTAAAAAATTTGCTGAAAGAAATAAAATATTATCTAAACAAAAGACATGCCATGTTTACAAATTTTAAAACCTCGAAGACCTTCATCATAGTGTTAGGATGGCAACAGTATCTAAAACAATAAACTAGTTTGATGTGATTCCTATCAAAATCCCAATGGTAATTTTTAAAAAATGAAAAAAAGTTTATCCTAAAGTTCATCTGAAAAGTTAAGGAAACCTGAAGAGCAAAAGCAATCCTAAAAAAGAATAACAAAGCCAATTTTCTGATCTCAAAGCTTACTACAAGGCACGATAATCAAACTAGGTCTTTCTGTAAAGGTTTAAAGACAGACACACACACCCATAATACAGACAACAGGACAAACTCATCTCAGTAGTAAAATGATTTCCATCAAGGGTACCAAAAGCATTCAACTGGAAAAATTACAATCCTTTCAACAAATACTACTGGAAAAACTAGATACCCACACACAAAAAGATGAAGTTGTAGCCAGGCATGGTGGTGTACACTTACAATCCCAGCTCTCTAGGAGGCCAGAGCAGAGAATCACATGGTCAAGCCCAGCCTGTGCAACTCAGTGAGGTCTAATCTCAAAATGGGGGAAAAAACACTAATTTAAAAGGGCTGGGAACTTGGTGTGAAGATCCTTAGTTAAATCCCCAGTATTGAAATGAACAAACAAAAAAAGTTGAACCTTTACTTTATACCATACACAAAAATTAACTCAAAATGGATCAAAGACTTAAATGTAAAGAATTAAAACCATAAAAGTCTTAGTTGAAAACACAGGGATTGCAATCTTCATGAACTCGGATTTGACAATGATTTCGTAAACTTCCCAAAAGCACAAGAAACAAAAGAAAAATGATAAATGAGACTCAAAAACGTTTACAATAAATACAATTTTAAAAAAGTACATGGGCGAGGGATTTAGTTCAGTGGTTCCACTGCCTACCTCGTAAGAGCAAGGACCCGAGTTGGATCCCTGGCAAAAGAAAAAAAAAAAAAACAGAGTAAAAAGATAATCCACAAAGGAAAATAGCTGTAAATCACAACTGATTAAGGATTGTGATTTTTCTGCACCATTAAAAGTTGACATTTTCCACCTTTTTTATTATATTCATACTAGTAGGCATGAAGATATCCACATCAAGCACACAGCGCCTGCCAAGACCAACTTTTCAGCTCTTCCCCAGGAGAAACGGATCTCAAGAGAAGTGCCATCCAGAGATCTGACTGCACCAGACCTGGCCCTCCCAGGAGGGAGGGGCAAGCACCAAGCACACCTGAAGACTCTTCTTGGACTGAGCTTTGTAACAGAGCCCTTTTATCTCTACAATGAAGTTGCAGCTGTGAGCATGTCTCCCAGCACATTCTTCCAACAGCTAAGACAGCCATTAGCAATAAAAATCCAGAGTGTGTAAATTTTTAGGCATAATGCAATTGAACACAACAGAATACAGTGCAGTGTGAATATAACCCTTACGTGACTCACTCTATTGTCCTATGTGCTTTAATGCCACAGTCTGGCACCAGACCTGTGGTATCTATCTGCAAGGTACCTATGTGAAGACCATATCTGAGCTTCAATGTCCTACACAATGAGGTTTCAAGAATGAATACTTCACTGTGTCCTTCTACAACAGCTTTACAGAGTACATGCAAACCACTTGACTAATAAAAGTGAACACTTTTGAACACGTAACTTAGGATTCACTTACAGATTTAAAGTATACAAAAAGAAGTTTAAGTATGTTCTCCCCTAAGTAAAAACTCATTATCAACTTGAAATTAAAATTCTACCTTCCTCTTATAAAACTAAGATTAGTCTTTTCTAACTTCCTGAATTCCTATTTACTGCTTCATCATAATAGTTGAAGAAAAGCCTGGCATAGTGCATATCTGTAATGTCAGCATTCAGGAGGCTGAAGCAGGAGGATTGTCACAAGTTTGAGGTCAGTCCAGGCTACATAATGACTTCAGGGCCAGCCTGATCTACATAGCAAGACCCTGTCTCAAAAAACAAAAAAACACAATTCAAGGGAGAACATTCTACATGGCAAGGATATAAACTCTTCTGTATGACAGATATCAAGCAAAACTATGTTTCAAAGGGCCAGGGATTTAGCCCAGTGGTTCTGCCACCTGCTTCACAAGTGCAAGGACCAGAGTTCAATCCCTGGTACCAGAAAAAAAAAAAAAAAAAAAAAAAAAAAAGAAAGACAAGTAGTTTTTTAAAAAATGATAAAATACTATGCATCAAATACTAAAATATTTAATGTAAATATTTTATATTATATAAATATATAATTACTTTACTGACAATGATGGACAATGATGTAGCCAAGATCTTTAAAATAAATAAATAAGAGCCTAAGCTTTGTAAACTCACCTGTGAAAGACTACATCAGAGCAGAAGCCATTCACACTGTTACAGAGTAACTGCGATTTTCTAAGGTGGCCCCACCATCCTTGGTCCTTTACTAGGAATGTAGTAGTACAAATTCTAGGAGCCATATAAACTGAACTCAACCGACAGAAAGAATTCCTGGAAGCGGAATACACTATACAGAGGAACTGGTAGCTTTCATAACCTGAAATTGTAATACAAGATTTTCTTCAGAGGAATGAGAGCAATTTGAGACAGGGTTATAAAGGATCAGTGATATGAACTAAACGAAACTGACAGGACTAACAGCATATGTTAAATTAGACTTACAGCACTGAGATGGAAAGAAATAAAAAAGGCCCGGGCACACTCGCACAGCACCAATACTTCACACTGAGAAGGACACCAGAAATCCAGACAGAAGTGTCTAATCTTAAACCAGACTCTTGACCGGGACAACTTCCTGTCTTGCGCTCATCAACTCCAGCAGTTTTTGCTACCTGAAGTCATATGCTATACTGCAGGAGTGGGGGCTGGGGGTGTTAGGTCTCTCACACAAAGGTTTCATCTTACAGGTGCCCCAAGGAGCCTATGATCTTTTTTTGTTTTGTTTTGTTTTTGGTACCGGGGATTGAACTCGGGTCCTTGTGCTTGCAAGGCAGGCCACCGAACCGCTGAGCTAAATCCCTGGCCCAAGGAGCCTATGATCTTAAACAGCAAGAATTTCAAAACAACCTCCTGACCCATGATTACAGGGTATCTATAAAACATTAAATTGGTACATTTTAAAGTATTTAAAATGGCATTAATTCATTTTAATGGTTACTTCAAAGGATAGCCTCACAAGGTAGAACATCATTGCAATTAATAAAACAGGAAAGTTTAGTATTCTAATCAGAACAATATTCAGTCAGAATTTACAGTCCAGGGCCAGAGATTTAGCTGTGGCACCATGCCTGCCTCCCAAACACAAGGTCCTGAGTTGGATCCGCAGTATGGGGGGGGGGGTTACAGTCTCTAAAATTGCGTGTTGAATTTTGTATCATTTCCTCAGTTATCATCTGCTATGTTTTAAATTGTATATGCTAAGCCTGACTTAATATATGGCAAATCAGGCTTGGAATTTAGCTCAGTGGCACTGCATCTGCCTTGCAAGCACAAGGTCCTGAGTTCGATCCTTGGTACAAAACACACACACACACACACACACACACACACACACACATACACACACACACGGCAAATCATTATTATCCAAAGTAAAGGAGGGTATAACCACAGGCTCTCATTTACTAGTCAACTTAAATATTGTCTGATTCACACTTTCCAACAAGGAATAATGGTTCTAGTGGAGCAGTAAGTGGAACTACCGAGAGTTAGATAAGAGATAAGAATTTCTAAAGAAACAAACCACACTTATCTGAGAGAGGGCAAATACGCCCGTGTTAATGTTAATTTTGTTCACCTTGACCTCATCTGTCTGACCTCTGCTTTACTCAGACTAGGTCGACAGCCAGGAAGGACACAGGGAAAGGAGAATGAGCCGACTGCCAAGAGCTGCGAGGGCTCCCAGACAGGCTCAGGAGCTCTGGACAATACCGCTAATTCAAAGAGCCCAGAAAGAAGATAACTAGAAAAGCCAAGAACAAACACAACCACCTGGACTACATAATCTGAGGCACCAGTAATCTACAGAATGTATGTCAAAGACAAAACCTAAACCAGGAGTGGTGGTGCACACCTAAAATCCCAGCACTCGGGAGGCTGAGGCAGGAGGATCGCTGTGAGTTCGAGACCAGCCTGGGCTACACAGTGAGTTCCAGGTCAGTCTCAACTACATAGGGAGACCCTGTCTCAAAAAAACAAAACAAAACAAAACAAAACAAAACAAAACAAATACCTGTTCTAGGTGTATTCTCTACTGGGCCACGGCTCCCCCAGGCTGCTTTCCCTTCAAGTGATCCAACAGTTCCACGATAACAAAACAAAAACGAAAAACATCCCTTTCAAACCTGAGCTGAAGTAATATCTGGTCTTGGCCTGTGCTGTGTACCTGATGTGTATATCTAGTACGAGTATAATAAAAAAGGTGGAAAATATCAACTTTTAATGATGCAGAGAAATCACAATCCTTCATCAACTGTAATTTGCAACTATTTTCTCTTTGTGGATTATCTTTTTACTCTTTTGATAGTGGATCCGGTGTATGAAAGTTTTTTTGAGACAAAGTCAGTCTCATTATGTATGCCATGCTGGCCTTGAACTCACTGTGATCCTCCTGCCTTAGCCTCTGAGGTGCAGGCTGTGCCACCACACCTGGCTTCTTTGTTCTGAATACTAAAATGTACATACTATTTACTAAATTCCTCGTTTAGTAACCAATCCATTTAACAATCTAGTTGAAGGACCTTAAATAAGCAATATCCATGTTCACTGAAAGTAGAGTAAGGGGCCACAGTCTCAGATGAAAAATATAAAAATTCATTTTTCTTGCAAGAATTGAGATGAGGTATAAAATAAAAGTTCTCATACCACCAAGGCCAGTTTTTATTATATCTAGATTTTGCTCAAGAATAAATCTTTTCTTTTCCTAGCCCTATTAGCGCTGCTAGAAGAGTACAATTCATAAGCATGGTTACAAGTATCATCCACCACTATGATAAACAAAGGAGAAAGTCCCCTTGAACACTTTTTTCCTGTTCAAGTAGTGCAACTCTCAAGAGTGGTTTGCTTACTGCAAATTGTGTCCCCAAAATATGTAATATGCTGCTGCACAGTATCCAACTCACCACTGTGAAAGGGGACGTCATGGGTGCTCCAGAAGGTTCTGACAGAGCCTCACACCCAGCAAGGGAAGGGGTCTGGAAGAGTCCCCAAGGAAGTGAGACTTTGGGGATGAGTAGGAGGTATTAAGCAAGAAAGGAGGGGAAAGTTGTGCCAAAGCAAAGGGAACTCATCTACAGAGGGGAGAACGAACACACATTCCCAGGAGGAGAACACAGCGGACAAGAAGAAGGAAAATGAAAGAGGAAATGAAGCCAGAGGAAAGACATGTGGTCTTCGGAGCAGAGGGTTTCACACTGTGAGCAATGGGAAACCACTCAGTGTTCGGCAAAGAAGCTAAACAACCACGTTTCATTTCAACTACCTCTCCCCACTTCTTCCCTCCAAGCGAGGCTCCTTAAAAGAAATCCACACTGCTCATCTGCCTTCTTCCCATCTTCTCCACTCTGGGCTTCTGTAATACACTGAAAACTGCTCTTTAAATTAGTTTTTTAACCTGTTAATCTTCTGGTTGCTCAATTCAATGGGCCCTTTCAGCCTTGACCTTATTTTGTCTCCTCTGAAGGGTGTGGCCCTGTGGACTACCAGCTTCTCCACAGTTCCACCACGGTGCTCCCCACGGCCTTAGCTATTCTTCTCTAGCCTTCACTGAAAGCTCCTCCTCTCTGCTTACTCTAGCAAATGCTGTCAATTTTAAGATTCTGTCTTTGGGGCCAGAGATTTAGCTCAAACATGCCACCCGCCTGCCTCACAAGCACAAGGTCCAGAGTTCAATCCCCCGTCCCCAAAAAAAAAAAAAAAAAGCTCCTGTCTTTGGCCTTCAGCACTGCCAAAACCTCAATTTTCCCTGGGTGATCTAAATCATCTAGAAACCCAATGGGCCAGGGCTTTAGCTCAGTGGCACCATTATTGCCTAACAAGCCCGAGGGCCCAAGTTCAATCCCAGATACCAAAATAAAAAAAGTATACACTCCATTATTTTCATTTCAATTTCTCTCATGTACCTCAAACAAAATTAACAAGTTCCAAAAGCAAGCACCTCTCTTTAACATCTCAGATTTCTCTTTCTTCTTCATCCTACCTGCTAGAACCTAAGCTCAGCAGCTCAACATTTCTGCTTCACTCCCACTATCGTTCACTCCTTGCCCATCCAACCCAGTACTGGCCAGAATGATCTTGCCCAAAAGTGAGTCTGGCCGCGATGCTCCAACGTTTCGTGTTCCTCAGTGAGCATCTATTCTGACCCACAAGATCCTTCTAGGCTTGGCCTCATTCTCCAGCACTGAGACCTCGCATCACACCTAACACAGGTGCAGCTGCTGGCGGTTTTCTCAACACTGCATCTCTGGGCTTGTGCACATTTCTTCCTTCCCTGGAACGCTAACTCTCTTCCTCTGCCTGGCCTTCTCCAATAGGCCAACCTGTCTTTCAAGACCAAGATGAGGCTTCCCTCCTCCAGGAACTCCCTAGAAGTCCCAGGAGCAACCAGGACTCCTAGCTACTCCCTCTCGTGGCACCCTATGCTGAACCCTGGGCATGTTTCCACCTGCTCATCTGTGACTACCTCTGGAGGCTGGATCCACGAAAGGAAGTCTGGCCCTTTGGAGGTCCCTGTGGCCTGCCCCGCACACGACAGAAAACATGGACTTGCAACAAGTCCAGAACCCGAGTGCCCCTGGAGCAGGAGCTTCTCAGTGACCTTCTCCGGGGACATGCAGAGGCCCAGGCAAAAGCTGGAGGTCAGAACATACTTGTGGAATGCTGAGTAGATTTTCTAGGCTCACAGAAAAACACAGCAAACTCTTCCTGGTTTTAGTGGTCTATGACCTACTTTTACTGTTAGCAGGGTGCATGGCATGGTTCCTACCGACCAAACTGACGCTGGTTCTTCCACTGTGAAGAAACAGTAAAACAAGCCTCAACCAACTAAGTAAACCACAGGATTCCTAGACACTGGGGCATGGAAATGTTTCCTGAACTCCTTAGAATTGGATGTCAGTTTTCGATGAAAGGAGGTACCACAGGTGCATTGTGGCTGGAAAGATCACAGCTTTCTATGAATCTCAAAAATGTTAATGACACCCCCCCTAAAGTCACACTGCTTAAACAAAACGTTAAGCTGAATTAAACTGTAGTGTTCACTCTTCCCTCTCAATCTGCATTCGGATGTATCACTCATATCTCAGAGACAGCAGTCTATTTAAAACAAATGTAACTGGAAAAGCTCACATGAAGACTCCCACTAGAATTTACATTTAAAGCTTTCTATATTTGGAAGAGTCCTTGCCAGCATTCTCAGTGTCCTAAAGTGCTCAGAACCCAGGTGAGCCTGCAGATGTACCCAAGACGAAAGGGTGACACTACAACATTACTTTGAAGCAAATATTTTTTATGGTCATCTAATTAAATGGAATGGGCAAAAGCCAAGATCACCCAGATTTACAGGAAAGCTTTTTATCTCGGGAAAATGTTAATGATTAAACAGAGGAGATGAAGCAGTTAAATCATCTTTAAAGAGATAAGGGCACCGGGCGTGGTAGCCCACATCTGTAATCCTAGCACTAGGGAGATTAAGGCAGGATCGCCACGAGTTGAAAGTCAGCCTGAGCTACATAGTCAGTTCAAGGCTACCCTGAACTACACAGGTAAACAGTCTGGGGGGAGGGGACAGAAAAGAAAAAAG
>NW_022900942.1:68642329-68651795 GCF_012274545.1 Fukomys damarensis
CGAGGGTGGGAGGGAGGGACCGAAGCGCCAGGTGGGAGGGGCGGGGCCGATCACGCCACGCCCTCCCCCGGGCCCACCCACTTATCTTTTCTCCTGATCCTTCTCTAGTCCACTCTTGAGCTAATTTCTCAGCCCTTGTCCCGAAGAAAGAGGGAGTGTCCGACCCAACATGCGTGACCTACGAAAAAAGTTCCAGTCACCTTTGCTTCGGTCTCAGGATGTTGCTCACACTGTTGGTGAACTCACACTCAGGTGAAATGAGGAATCATCCCAGCACACTGGAAGGCTGAGGCAGGAAGCTGACAAGTTCGAGCAAACCCTGAATAATGTAGCAACTTAGCGAGACCCTGTTTAAGATTTAAAAATGAAAAGAAAGAAAAAGGCTGAGAGGCCGGGCGTGGTGGTGCAGCCTGTAATCCTAGCACTCAGGAGGCTGAAGCAGGAGGATCGCTGTGAGTTCGAGACCAGCCTGGGCTACATAGTGAGTTCCAGGGCAGTCTCAACTACATACTGAGACCCTGTCTCAAAAAAAAAGAAAAGGGCTGGGAGGGCTGGGGATTTAACTCAGTGGTTCTGCCTCCTTTCTCGCAAGCTCAAGGTCCTGGGTTCCATGTCCGGTACCAAAGAAAGGAGAGAAAAGAAAAGGGCTGGGAATGTAGAACCTGCAGGTGACCAGCATGCCCATCGCCTAAGAGCTGCTGGGGCATTGAAGTCCTTGGGACAGAGAAGTGTCCTCAGCAGGTAAAACAGTGAGAGCGTTGACCAGGAATTCAGGAGTTTGAGAAGAAATCAGTAACAGGAAATCAAGCAGACCCAGGTCCTCCCTCCCAATCCTGGCAACAGCACCCAGAAGCCACACTGACGTTTAGGGCACATGAACTGCCAGCACCCATCTCTCATCATCCTGTTCTCGGAAATTCTGTCGGTGAAAATGATTGCTGAGATTGAGGCACGGTTTTTCTGAGATCACCCTAAGACTGTCAAATCAGGGCCACGGTGTGTGTGTGTGTGTGTGTGTGTGTGTGTGTGTGTTTTAGCTTCTCCACCTGTAGAACAGTCGCCTGCATGACTGGACCGCTCACAGGCAGTGGTGTTCACCGTTTACGCCCTGTGACCAATGGCCCAAGGATTGGAAGGATGAAACAGAGCCGATGTCGCTATAGCCTGTGCATTGGAAGCAGAACGTCCAGAGTACTCTCCCGGTAGACTATTATATTCATAAGTGAATTCAGCAGCATCACTGAATACAGGGCAAGTTTAGCAGAAACAAATAGAGAATTTAAAAATTTTTAAATAATAATCAGGAATTTTTTGATAAATGATTATCAAGGCCTTTAGGCTGAAAATCACAAACTATTACTGAGAGAAACTAAAGAACCAAATAATTGGAAAGACATAGGATGCTAATGGCTGGAAAGCACTAGTTTTACAGTTACCAACACTTCTCCAAGTCATCTGTGGAGTCAATGCAATCGCAATGAAAATGCCATTAAGTTTTGTGTGTGTGCGTGTGTGGAAATTTACAAGCTGAATTGACATATGAAAATGCAAGAGGAGCCACGCATGGCACTGCACACCTCTGAGGCAGGAAGATCACTGCCGGTTCAAGGCCAGGCTGGATTGCACAGTGAAACCCTGTCTAAAAAACAAACAAACAAACAAAGCTAGAGAAGGCAAAGTAATCTGGAAAAGTGAAGATTTTACTCAGTTGTTAAGGCTTATTTCAAAGTAGCAGTAATTAAAACAGTGTGTTATTGGCTCAATAGACAAATAGAAGGATGGAACAAGAGTGGGTCAAGATCCAAAACCAAACCCAGAGGGCCAAGATGGGATCTGAAGGGCTGCATCTCTCCAGGCACCAAATCGAGAGAACAGCACGGCCTGACAGAAGCACAGACAAGCTGTGAGCAAACCTAAGTAGACAGAGTCCAGAGCTGGGAATGGGCGCACGGGTGTCCTAGGTGCTTTTCTCATTGCTGAGACCACCCAAAGTTAGGAGGAAAGGTTTATTTAAGCTCACAGTTTGTGGAGGTCTCAGTCCATAGTCGGCTGGTTCCAAGGCAGGGTGGCGTGGCAAAGGGGAATCGCAGAGGAGAAATGGTTCATGGTGCCTACATGGTAGCACAAGCAACAAGGGACCTTAACGGTTTCTTTCTGTCCCTTTCATCTTATCCAGGCTACTTAGGGCAGGCAGCACTCATACCCTTAGTCCTAGTGCCTTGAGTTTAGCACTGTGCCATAAATCAATCCCAGCCTCACACACTCCAGATCAGCCACCTCTGAAGAAGCCCGCCTGTGACCATGTGAGGCTTGGGAGGGGGCATGGAGACACAGCCACGACATGTGGTCACCAAGCCTGTGTACATTTCACACCAGTTCACAAGGCACAGCACGGAAATGGTGGCATCTTCCAGGACATTTCTGGGCCGGAGGAGCACATTCTGTGTGCTTCTGTCCAGGAGAAGTTTGGGAGCTGGTGAGGGGGCACTCATCAGCTCTGGCATCAGGTCTGGGAGAGGTCTGCACCCAGGGGGTGAGGCACCGCGGTAGGGTGGGCATGTAGCCAGTGACACATCTCAAACCTCGTGTGTGCTACCACAACAAAGCTGTACATTTTTCATAAATAAGAGTAAATTGTGCTGTTTCCTTTAGAAATGAAAACCACACAGCGTATCTCAGATGGTGCTTACAGGCTAATGCCACCTAGTGAATACAGCAAGACTGTAGGTATATAGATTGGGGGGGGGTTAGCAGTACTCGGGACTGAATCCTGGGCCTTTGCACTGATCCCCAGCCTCCCCTCTGCTTTGGCAGGATCTCACTAATTCCCTAGGCTGGCTCCTAATTCTTGGTCCTCCTGTCTTATCCTCCTTAGCTGCTAGAATTACAGGCATGCACCATCACATACAGCATCTAGAGTCTCTAAAATTGCTCCAACTCCAGAGTAGATGAAGCACTGGCATTAACATGGAGATTCACTCACTCCATATTTTGGAGCCATAAAATACATGTCCTGCTTAGGATTTACCAAACTCGATTAATTATATTTAACAAAAACGCTAATATTAGCCAGGCATAGTGGTGCACACCTGTGATCCCAGTACTCTGGAAGGCTGAGGCAGGAGGATCACAAATTTAAGCTCATGTCAACCCTGGGCAACTTTGAGACTCACTGAGACCATGTCTAAAAATAATAAAAAGGCTGAGAATGTAGCTCACTGTAAAAGCCTTGGGATGAACCCTAGTAATGCAATTTTTAAAAAAGTCACTGTTTAACTTCATGCACAGCCTCAGAAAATGCCTTAATAAAGACACAATGAAGCTTTCAGCAATAACTGTCTCACCCAACTACACCGCACGTGTAAGTTTCCAAATTAACTATGCTGCTCTGAGCCTGCTGCTCATCTGTCTATCGCCTTCAAGCTCCAAAGTCTTTGCCCCTTGCCTCCGCTGTGAGAATGGGTCTGGGCCTATGTCTGTCAATGCGGCATTAGCGGTGGGGTGGTGGAGAGGCCTCCAGAAGGGAGGCCTGGGCCCTCCGACAGGCTCTCCTGGGGTGCAAGCAGGGGGCCTGGGAGCACGGTCCGCAGTCAGTCTTCACTGGGATCCTGATGGATACTTGGCATCGGGCTCCAGTGGTGGGGCGAGAGGTGGCGAGCTGGCTGTGGCCACAGAACCTGAGACTGTGACTGCGGGGAAAGGGCAGCTGCAAGTGCAGTGGAGGTCCCAAGTAAACGAGGTCATGGAGATGGCCAGGGGCCCTGCGCCCAGTGACAAGGATCCTGCGAGGGGCAGAGAGAGCCTGGGACGGGGACAGGCTCTTCGATGATGGAGGCAGGTTCAGCACTGCAGACACAGCGCAGCCGGAGAGGGGAGGAAGGAGCCCAGCCTGTGGGGGCCGGGAGGTGGTACTTCCAGCCCGGTTCTCCACATCTGCTGTGATTGGCTGAGTGGCAATTGTGCACGGTTTCTGTTAGGTCAGCAGTGTGACCTCCGGGACTCACTTAGGAGCCTAGGCCACAGCCTTGTGGGGTGCTCTGCCATGAACCCCATTTTTGCTAGAGGGAGCGTGTGTTTCCTGGCCTACTGCCCCATGTCCCTTAGGGTCCCCTGCACCTTCTACTAGGAATTCCTCATTACTCCAACCCGCTACAGTTAATGCTTTGTATCGGATTTTCTCTCTGCCAAATTACTGTGTGGTTTTTCTCTTTTAATTAGACACAGACTGATCCTCCAAGAAATGGGAATGCTCAAAAAATTTTCAACTCTAAATTTCACTTTTTTCATGGAGAAAGGGCCATGCTTTCTTCTCAGTGTTTCGATATAAGTATTTCATGACTGACCTCGAAAATGACACACAGGCCCCTGGGACTTGCTTGTCCCACCCCTGCCCTGATAAATCTCCATCCGCAGGAGGGCGGGAGAGGTTGGAAAGAAACGGCCAAGCACACTGGATCTGCCCACAGAGAAAATGGGTCTGACCCTTCTCCCTTAGGCTGCTCACAACAAACAGCTCTATGTGTAAGAGACTTCTAGAAAAAGGACACAGGAGAGTGCTTTCAAGAGCATTTTTGTGCTGCGAAGGAAGCCAGGGCCTCAGGCATGCCAGGTAGGTGCTGAGCAAAAACCTTATCCCAGCATAGCCTTCTCGGGGCCCACAAAAAGTAAACATGCAGACTAAATACAAATTGGGTTACTTTAAAATTAATGATTTTTTTTTCTTTTTGAGATAGAGTCTCACTTTGTAGTTCAGGTAGGCCTTGAGCTCACTATGTAGCCCATGCTGGCCTCAAACTCCTGGTGAGCCCCCTGCCTCAGCCTGCCAAGTGCTGGGATTACAGACATGAGATCATATTGGGCAAAATGAATGATTTCTTTGAAAAAGGGAGGGGACCAAGAGATGGAGGAGGGAGAGGGCAAGGAGGAGAAGCGGGTGGAACAGAGCAACGTGTCCTGTGTGCACCATTCCCCTCAAGGAGAGTGATCGGTGTGTGCTGTGGATGTGCACTAATCAACACAAAAATGTTTTTAAAAACCAAATTTGTATTTCAACAAAATAAATAAAACTAAATTTATGATTTCTGCTCATTATTAGGAAAGAACTGGAAAAATTTTAAAAGGGGGGGGGTAATACTGGGAGCCCAGAAAGATGGCAGAAAATGGTCAAAGAGGAAAGATCTCTTTGAGTCCCAAAACCTCCTGGCAAAGAGGAAGGCTCACCAAGCCCTCAACACCACATAGGCAGCCAGTGCAGTAGCACACATCTGTCTTCCCAGCACTCTGGGGAGCAGAGGCAGGAGGATCACCTGTTCAAGCCCCATTTGGGCAACTTAGCAACTTAGTGAGACCCTGTCTCAAAATTAAAAAAAAAAAATTAGAAGGACTGAGGATGTAGCTCAGTGTGAAAGCCCTCCTGTCAATCCCAGTACTTCCTGCCCTGGGAAAAGCAGGCGCTCTGGGAGGGGAAAGGGACGGGCTGGAGCTTAGGCTCCTGCAGTCACCCCTACGGGAGAGCAGGTGACAGGTGTCCCGCAGCTGGAGTGAAGCAAGCGCCCCTGGGCCTTGATTGTGCCCTGAAGCACCGTGCTCAGTGCTCAAGCTCTAGGGCTCCAGGGCCGAGCCTGCCGGAGATTCTTGGTGGAGTCCAGGTCAGCGCCACGCTCTGCCCCCAGGGCTACAAGCGCCTTGGTGCAGACTCCTCGCCCTTGCGCGATCTCCATCCTCGGGCCTACGCAGTGCCCATCGGGCAGGGCAGACAGGCAGAGGGCGAAGCCTGGCAGGGGGGCCCAGGTCCCCGGAGCACCACCCTTGTCCAGGGGGCGTCCAGGCGGCGCTCCCACTGCGAGCTTGGCCCGAACACCTGGGGAGGAGCCGTAGCAGGCATCTTGGTGGGGACCTTAGGCTCTCTCCAGAAGCTGCCAGAAGGGCTCGGGGAGAAACAGCAGGCTCCTGGCACCCCGCCGCAGCGCCAAGGACAGCCCCACCTCCTACCAGCCCCTCTGAAGCCCGCAGTAGCAGTCCTGCTTCCTGGCGTCTTCTGCTGCCCATCCCTCCCTCCTTCCCCTTTCCCCTTCTTCCCTTCCTCCCTCGTCTCCCTCCTTCCGTCTTCTTTCCTGCCTCCCTCCCTTCCTTCACTCCCTCCCTTCTTTTCTTGCAAGGCCAGAGGTTGGAGTCAAACACTCTTAACACTAAACTACATCCCCTTTTTATTTTTTGTGTGAGACAGCGTCTCAAGTTACCTAGGCCAGCCTCAAAACTGTGATTCTCCTGCCTCAGCCTCCTGAAATAGCATGTGCCACTATTCCTGGCTTTTTGTCACATCTTCTGTCCTGGTGAACAGAGGCCCAAGCGAGTGTATGAGGCATCCAGGACTCCTGAGCTGTGGCAGCCTGTCCCTCCTGCAAGCCCAGGAGCATCCTGGGTCCTGGAAGTCCCAAGGAGGGCTGTGACTCGGAAAGACCTACACGCAACAGGAGGAAGAGCACAAAAGCTAGCATTTGACCATCAGCTGGACCCTTTCCGGCTTCTTAGTGGGGCTCGGAGAGCTGTACACCGCTGGCTCCAGGGACACCTGGTGGCCTTCATGTCCCAGATGGCCCACAGCCCCTACTCCAGCCTTCAGAACGGAGCAACCCGGCCTCTCCAAGGAGCAGCACTGCAAAGCCAAGTTGGAAGGAAGGAGCAGCGTGGGTGGGTAGCAGCCTTCACCACTGACACAAGGCCCAGATGCAGTTGGATGTTTTCCTCATGCACACCAGTGGCAGCTGCTGGGGCTGTGGACACAGAAGGAAGCAGATTTACCTGCATCCACTCAACCCAGCAGGACGAGAAGAAGCTGAGAGCTTGCCTAAGCCCGGTGTCCTGTCCTCCGGGTCCACATGACTGCAGTCTCTGCTCAAGGGCTGCCAGCATGGCTGCGGGAAGGGTGGGAGGATCACAGGCCCTAAGGAGTGGGGGCCTCGGTGAGGGACCAGAGAGCGTGTCAGTAGAGGTGTTGTGGGTGAAAGGAAGATTCACAAAAGTCGTGGAGAAGCGGCTCTGGGCATGGCTCTGAGTTAGTATCTGCTCGGGTTTTATTTTATTCTGGTATGGGGATCGAACTCGCGACCTTGTGCTTGTGAGGCAGGTGGCAGCACCACTGAGCTAAATCCTCAGCCCTTGGCTTGGGTTTTAGATGAGATAGGGAAAGTATTTTCCCTCTTAGAGGGGGCTGAGGTCCCTCCCAGCTGCCTGCCTCACGTGGTGGCTAACGGGATCAGGCACAGTAATGTGCTTTTGTTTTTCTTTTGCCTCCCTGCAGAGTCTAAGAGCAAGCAGACCATGCAGGTGTCCACAGAAGCAGCAGGGCCGGCAGAGCTTGTCCAGCTGAAGGTCCTCGCCCGGGGCTCTGAGTGGGTGTAAAATAGTAGATTTAACTTCTAATTCTACACACATAAAAGAGGTTACTTTTTTTTTTTTTTTTAAGGAAATGGCAATGGCAAGCCACAGAGCAGAAGTTTGCCTTGGGCACACCCAGCAAAGGGATGAGACCCTCAATGTGTGAAGGGCGTACCAGGAAGCGTGAAGAAGCCGGCAGGAAATGGGAAGACATCAAGCAGAAGTTTATAAAGAGGCGATCCAGATGACCAGGCTCAGAGGGCCTCAGTCTCATTAGGCACTAGGGAATGCAAATTAAAACAGCTGTAGCCGGGCTTGGTGGCAGATGCGGGTAATTTCAGCACTCTGGGAAGCTGAGGCAAGAGGATTACAAGTCCATATCCAGCCTGGGGAGCTTAGCGAGACCCTGTTTTAAAAAATTTTAAAGGGCTGGGGTTAAGGTCAATGTGAAGGTCCTGGGTTCAGTCCCACACACAGCATAAAAACAAAACAAACCAGCTGTAATGAGGTCACACCGCACACTCCCCAGAGTGGCCAGAGTATGGTCTCCAAGATGAGCAAGTCACAGAAAGGGTTTCTTGGGCTCAGGGCTTTGGAGTCCAGGATATCTGGCCCGTTGCTTTGGAAGGAAGAATAAATAATGGATGAGGAAGATGAAAGTCAGCTGTCCAGCCACACTGGCGCCCACCTGTGGTCCCAACTACTCAGGAGCCTGAGGCAGAAGGGTTGCTGAGCCCAAGAATATGAGGCCAGAGTGGGAAACACACAGGAGGAGCCAGGCTCAAAAAGAAAAGGAAGGAGGGCCTGGGATTTAGTTCAGCAGTGCTGCACCTGCGTCACAAGTGCGAGGTCCTGAGTTTGATCCCCAGTACCTAAAAAAAAAAAAGAAAGAAAAAGAAAAGAAAAGAAAGGGAGGGAGGCAGGGAGGAAGATGGCCTTGACTAGGATCTGAAGTGATTGGTTTCGAGCACTTTATGATAACTATGTCCCATGGAATGTGGTAGATGTTTCCCAAGCCTCCATAATTATTGAAATGTGAGACTTTTGTGTTTTGATAACTCTGAGTAGCTATCAGTAGGAAATAATTAGTACACTTAAAAAGGATCATTAAAAATAATTTTAAACCGAACAACTTACATAGTCGTGGACAAAAAAATTTTCTTTTGGTACCGGGGTTCGAACTCAGGATTGAATTTACACTTGTGAGACAGGCGACAGAACCACTGAGCTAAATCCCCGGCCCCCAAAATTTAAAAAAATCAATAAATCTGGATGGAACGCCCTGAGTTAGCTCCAGTGCAGAAATTCTATCAAAGTTCTGAAGGAGAGCCGGGGATTTAGCTCAGTGGTTCGGTGGCCCGCTTTGTAAGCGCAAGGACCTGAGTTCAATCCCCGGTACCAAAAAAAAAAAGTTCTGAAGGAGCAAGGAAGGCAGAGTTCCAGAGTCCAGAGAGGGCAGACGAGGGCTGGCCAAGGAGCAGTGGCTTTGGGAGGGACCTGTCCATGCCAACCCCATGACTTTAGCAGGACACGCGCTGCTTTCGGGCTATTGCTGTAACACACCTCCAGGAGCTGCACAGTTTAAACAGTGCAGGCTGATCATCTCTAGATGGATCTTCTGGGCTACAGCCAAGGTGTCCACAGGGCCGTGTTCCTTCTGGAGGCCCCAGAATCTGGTCCTTCCCTTTCCCAGCTTGCAGAGTTGCCTGCATCTCTAGTCCTGAGCCTGCCAGCCAGTGAAGCCCTAGGAAGAGGGGCCTAGTGACAGGAACTGAGGTCACGGAGGGCATGGCTTTGAAGAAGCCACTGGGACTCCACCCCTCCCACTCTCCCTTTGGCTTTCTGGGTGCTATGGGGCAAATAGCTTCCTCTGCCCACATACACTGACCATGATGGAGGTGCCACCACAGACCCTGGCAACAGGGCCGAGTAACCATGGATCAGGACCTCTGAAACAGTCATAGTTATCATCCCAAGTATTTTGTCGCAATGACAGGAAGCTGACTAATATAGGCCCCTTCCAGAAATTGCATCACTCTGACCTCTGTCATATTCTCTCTCTCTCTCTCTCTCTCTCTCTCTCTCTCTC
>NW_022900942.1:68651867-68687719 GCF_012274545.1 Fukomys damarensis
TCTCTCTCTCTCTCTCTCTCTCTCTCTCTCTCTCTCTCTCGATACTGGGGATCAAACTAAGGACCTTGTGCTTGCAAGGCAGGAAGGTAGCCGAACCACTAAGTTAAATCCCTGGCCCACCCCTTTTGTCTTTTAAGGTCTCTTGGATTTACATTGGGTCCACCTTATGATGAAATCTCTATTTTAACCTGTCAACTAAGTCCCTTTTATCAGGTCAAGAAACTTTCCAAGGATCTTTCTCCAACTTTGTCTAGGGTTGGTTTCTAGAATCTCCCACCTCGGAGGATCAAGGCAACACTCAGAGCGGCCACTGCTGGGCAACTTCCAGAGAGGCACCACCAGAGCATGTAGGTTAACTAGACTCCTGGCTGTGTGAGCTAATACGGTTCCTTCCTGTGCAAGCCAGTTTTTATTCAGGCTTTCCGTCACGTGCGGCCCAAAGTGTGCTGAATGACAGTGCCCTAATCCTGGGTACAGATGA
Organism: Fukomys damarensis; assembly: GCF_012274545.1. Lineage (NCBI taxonomy): Eukaryota > Metazoa > Chordata > Mammalia > Rodentia > Bathyergidae > Fukomys > Fukomys damarensis. The sequence continues at coordinate 68,652,349 of NW_022900942.1, forward strand.
AGACTTTCAACGACCCATTCCTGGTCATACAAAGGGGAGGTGGTCAACTACAGGTCTCAGACAGAATGGGGCCCAAGCTTCTAAGGACAAGTATCAAGGACTTCTGTACAGGACAAGCAGGGCAGGCATGCTCTGCACTAGGAGGGTTGTTTGTGTTGTGATTGTCTTTCTGTTTCCACCCTCGCTCATTTCCACAGAATTTCCAGCAGAAGAAACAGTCAAGGCAGCAACAAATCACACTTCCAGGGAAGAGCCATCGACTTCTGTCCCGGGAGGAGACAGTTGCCACTGATGTCAAGGCCCAGGCCCTCCAACTTCCCAGGAGTGTCTGCATATGATTGCCATGGAACTCAGAGTCCTGGCGGACCTTCTGGCCGTGGATAATTCAGTGACAGCGGAGGACCAGGTGGCAGAGGGAGAGTGAAAAGTGTGGCCATGAGAAGGCCATGGGATGAGAAAGGGGCCGATTTCTGTGACTCCGAAGCGAGAGGAAGGAGCTGAGTCCATAGAGAACACCTTGGGGTATCTCCTGGGTTGTCCCCGTGAACTCCTGAAGGGGGCGTTACGGGGCCTTGGGCTGTGGGCACAGCTCGGGCTCTGCGTAAAAGAAAAAAATCCTATACGAAAGAGAGGTGTTCTTCAAGGCTTCTGCCAGAGTCTTTTGCTTCCTTTTCAATGCTGCTTCCTCCAGATTTTGGCTTTTGGGAAGGAATATGAAGGCCATTGATCACACGCCATCCAGCCCATCTATTAGAGCTTCTCAAACCCCATGCATACAAATCCGAATTCCAGCCCTGTCCTCAAAATCTGCTTCTGCTGAATTCTCTAATGCAGCAGGGATGCCGCTCATTCACCCAGGCTGTGACCTGGGAAGTTCCCTTGACCTCCTGCTGCCCTTTCTCTTCTGTGTATGTGGGTCTTGGGGCTCTGTCTGGTTATTGCTGTCCTCTCTGCCTCCCCTGCTGCTGCCTTGGGTCCAGTTCTGTCCTCTCCTGTATGCCCTCCTGTTTTGTGTCTCGGGTACCAGCAGCACCCAGAACACAGTTGATGTGGAATCAGGCAACTGAAGTGTGACTTGGGGATCTTTTCTGAGCATCTCAATGCTTCCCAACTTTCCTGTTACAGGAAAGCATAGCATCTTTTCATCTATAACTCTTCTCTCCTTTTTAAGGATTCTTTTCTTTGGATAAACAGCCAGAAGTGGCGTTGTTGGGCCAAAAGATTTCACTGTCATCTCGGCTCAGGTTTTCTGGGAATCAAACTGTGAGGAGATTTGAGCACAAAGAGTTTTGTGTGGGAGTTGAGGCCAGGAACCCTGGTAGGGAGAAGGAGGGAAGCCGTAGATGCAGAGGTATGGACGACCAGCTGGTCCTTAGCCCCCAGGAACTCCGGAGGCAGTGATAGAGCTTCTGCTGGGTCCTCCAGACAAACTTTGCAGGCGCCTCAGTCTGAAGAAGGTTCTAGAATGTTCAGTGGTGCTCTTCACTTGCCCTGTGTAAGCTGAGCTGTGTCCATGGCCAGGAAAAAAATTAAGTAAAATTAAGTAGAAAATACCCTCTGAGAGTAGAGGTGAGCACAGAGGATACATGGAAAAGGCACTGACAACTTTGCAACAGATATTTTTACAGCTTTTGAAATCCACCACTCAACTGCTTTGTGAAAGAACAGAACCAATGTGTACTAGAGGTGGCAATGTGAAATTATGTGAGTTCACCCACGCCACTACAGCCTTGGTAATTATGTTTTTTTTTTTGTTTTTTTTTTTTTTTTTTTGATGGGTTTTTTTTTTTTTTTTTTTTTTTTTTTTTTTTTTTGAGATGGGAGTCACTCTACATAGTTCAGACTGGCCTTGAACTCACTATGTAACCCAGGCTGGCCTTGAACTCCTGGCAATCTTCCTGCCTCAGCCTCCCGAGCGTTGGGATCACAGGAATACGCCACCATGCTTAGCTAACTATGGTTTATTCTTAACAAACAGGATATTTGAATGTGCCTCGCTATTTTTCTCTTGCTTTTGGTTTATCCACAGCACCCCTCCTCCCTTCTTACTGTTTCATCCTTGTGTGCACACTGTGCTGCTTTTCACCCAAAGTGCTACTGTGCCAGTGTCCAAACATGAAAGAGCCGACACTGCTGCAAAAACAGGACTTCTCCCAGGCAGAACAGAGATGAAGGCACCAGTTTGGATTAATATTTTACCAGGAAACATTTGCATGAAGTGCATGGCTGTTCTGGAAGACCAGAAGCCTGGTCAGACGCTGGCATGAATGGTGTGCACCGCCCAGTGCCTCCCCTCCCTCCACACTCCAGAACACGTGCAGGGGGGGTAGCACCGCAGGGCCACCCTGCACCAGGGCCACATCCCCTCCTGCACACCATCCAGGGAGCATTCCTCAGGGCTCCTGGGAAGTTCAGGGAAAGCAAGGACAGGATGGAGCAGGACAGCAGGGCAGGAAGTGCTCTGCCCCTTCCTTCCTGCTGCTGTCCTTGGCCTTCAGAAGCCAGGTTGTTCAACCTTTGGCCTCTAGAACTTGAACCTGGGGGCACATCCAGGGCTCTCAGACCTTGGCCTTGGGCTGGTCTGGGCTTGATGCCTTTGGCTTCCTGGGCCTGTGGCTTCCTGTATCTTGGACTGGGCCCCACCGATGGGGAGGTTTGGCCTCTGGCCCTGTGACATCTTGGAGAACTTCCTCACTGGACAGCCCTCACCCTGCCTCTCCTTGCCCATCCTTCCCCCTGCCCCACTCGCTGCTCCCAGAAGCACTTTGCTGCGTGACGCCCACCATCAGCCTGGGCACCCACCCTATGCTTAGGGACTAAGGCCTCAGAAGCAGACCTCAGTGGGGTTTGGAGCTGGGCCGCACACCGCAAGAACCCCATGGCTGTGGTGCTGCTCCCCTCGGTAGCTTGGATGTGGTACAGCAGGAGGTTGGGTCCTGGGGCTGTGTGGTATCGAGCGAGGGTTTGGAGAAGTTGCTGGTCTTTTGTCAAATGCTTCGGAAGATTTGATATAAGGTGAAACCAGCTGCTGCCAGCACAGGGCAGGTGGTGGAGCAAGGGCCTCTCTCTGTCAGCGTGAGGATGCCCATCTTGGTCACCAAGCGTGTTAGACGAGGCTGGGCTCAGAGCTGCCTGAGAAAGGACAGTGAATGCTCAGTCATGAAAGCTCTCAGCACTGAGATCGTCAGCCTGAGAAATGGTTTGGACATGGACTGGTCTGGGACCCAGCACTGCAGACACTGTGGAGCCCCAGGCCAGCATGCAGACCCAGAGCCCTCCCTGCCAGCTCACAGGCATCTAAAGGTTGCTGTACCCTAGACCAAGAGTCGGGGTCCACTCTCAGCACACTTGAGAGGGTCGAGGAACAGTCTGTATCCAGGAAGAAAGCTCAGTACTGAAAGAACAGTAAGGCCTGGGTAGTGGGAACCAATAGGAAGCAGGGAAAATGAGCAACGGCTGACCCTAGGGTGGACCAGGGGAAAGGTAAATGCAAGGTAGAGGAGAACCGACTGGTACAGGAGCACCCACCAATGGGGAGCCCTGCGGAGGCGTCTCAGCCCACAGGGCCAGCTGGCTGACGCTCGGTCAGGAGGACACCTCCAGGGAGGAGGCGGAGATGCTCCAATCTCCTTGGCAGAAGCCTAGAAAAGCCAGGCAGAGTAGAAGTCAGGATGGACTTCCTATGCAGTTAACTTGCTGCACCACTGGAGGACCCAGAGAAAACATAAAGCTTGAAGACCACGCTGGCACAAGAGGCGTGAGCGTCTTGGAGAAGCTTGGTAGCAAGTGTCCTTGCAGGCCAGTGCTGACCAGTGGGAGATGCTGGCCATGGGCAGCAAGTGCCACGCATCTTGGCTTTGGAGGCAGCAATAGCAGGAGAATGGGAACTGCGGTGGGCAGCAAGTCCAGGGCGGAAATGAGTAGTTGGGCTGCTGACTGTGGGACCACGGGCTCCATTCTAGGCCTGAGTAAATGGACAACTCTGATAAGGTCTTTTTTAAAAATCAAGGGCTGGAAAGCGGAAGTTAGGAAGCAGCCACTGCAGTGGAAGATCACAAGCCTCCATGAAGTTCTGAAGCGAAGTTGTTGACAGATATAAAGCACACTGATAGCCTGGACAGCTGCAGGGCCCATGGCTGACAGCCTGCAGCACCACTAAAGTAGAAAGGGCAATGCCACCCAGTGCTTCCTCAGTGGAACCTGCAGCTATTTAGCAGGCTTACAGCTGCCTAAAGAAGCAGACAGAAAGCTTGAGTGACAAAGATGCTGCAGGACCCCAAAACCTCATGTTCCCCCAGTTAGAGTCTGGCTCCTGAAGGGTGTTCAGGAAATGGGGCTCTGACCCGGACACACTGTGCAGTGGGTCCGCCAGGCCCAGACACCTTCCCTGTGTGAGGATCTCAGCTCCCACATGCAGCATGGGAAGTGGCAGGACACTTACAATGACTCCCTGACACGTAGAAGAGACACTGCAGAGAAGTCCTTGCAACTCCCCAACCCAGCAGACAAATGCAGAATCCAGGTGAGGAGAAACTGCGGAGTTTAGCACCGCCGTAAGGGACTGTAAGGGTGCAGAGTGCGGTCCCCATCAGCCCACCTGACCAACCCTTACTCAAAGCAGGTGGATCCCATAGGGAAGTGTGCCCTGCCCCAAACCTAACTGAGCAGTAGCACCCATCACAGCTGCCCCTCCCAGGCCTAATGTGGTGTAGACCCCCGATTGATACCTTTCCAGAGCTTATGGTCAGCTGTTGAGCCTTGAGTAGCATTCTCCCTGCATCCACTAATAACGAGGACCACAGCAGCACCTTGTCCTTGGAACAGAGAGCCCTGGACACGCGTCGTCGTGCCCAGCATTTGCACTTCCTGTCCCTGTCTAGCTCCCCAGGACTCTGACGGTCTTGGTCTGTGCAGAGCACCATATTAGTCCTGTATTTGAGGTGTCTGTTAGGTGGGCCTGTGAGCATGGAGCGGCACATGTTCTGGCTGTCATGTGAGAAAAGTGAATCAGGCTATAGCAGGAAAACGAAATCCTGAGAAGCCCTCAAAGCCACCAGCCCTGTGGCACCCCATGTGGCACTGTGCCACCTGCACACAGAGTCCAGCACTGACGTGTGCAGCCCCTGCTCCCCCAGGACTTCCTTTCACACTCATCTTGTGACACAGGCTGCGTCAGGAAGGACAGCCCTCTTGATGAGCTGGGTTTGCATCAGTGTGATTTCTCCACATACTGAGAAGAGGAAGTGGCTTGTGTGGACTTCAGTTTGATTACTTTCTTGTCTTTAAACTTTTTTTTCTCTCTTTGAGAGATTTATGAGTTTTGTGCCTTCCAAGTGGAAATGTCTGAACACTTTATCTAATACCGCACATGTGGAATTTTCTGTTTGGGGTTATTGAGGCAAGAAAAAAATCAATTGTTATCTAACCAGTGATTGAAGGAAACCTCAGGAAGTTACAATTACTTGTCAGTTAAGACTTTCAACCTGCATTTTGTAAAAAAAAAAAAAAAAAAAGTCAGCTGAAGATTTGCTATAGTCATTAAATCAAGTAAGCATGTGTCTTGCCAGCTACATACACTGATTTCTTATTAATCCTCCAGTCTCCAAACTTCCTAGGCTACCTAAGTGTCTTAAGAAGCTGCTGGTTATCCAGGCCAAATTCACAGCAAATAAAGTGAACAAAACTGAAACAAATTCTCAGAAGTGCACCACACATTAAAGCTTTGTGACACATCATGACAGAGACATGGCAGGGTATTCCAGAGTAAAGGACAGTGTCTCCAGCACTCACTAACATGCCTGGCATTTTGTGGTCATATTTACATTTTGGAAATGTCATAGGAATGCTTGGAAATTCTGTTCCAACCCATTTATCAGCTGGCTTCCAACCTTGACTAGAGCCCACAATGAGACAGGCTCTTACATTGGACCCAAGTCCTGGCCAACTGGACCACACAATCCAGAAGACCCACTTGGGCCAACCATGTCTGTGATGAGCAAAGGTGTGGTTTGGAACCTCTGGTAGACAGACAGCAGAGTGCAGCCCCCGGCTTCTGGGCGAGAGAGCAACTTGTCCCTAGGATGTTCCTGGGCTCCCGCGGAGACCGAGTGACTGCTCACCAGGAGCAGAAGGCAATCGGCTCTGCGGAATCTTAGGGTCAGGAGCCGCATCACCACAAGACCTGAAGGACATTTGTGACTGCGCTGGAGCTCCAGAAGGAGGCTCAGGTTCCCAGTCAGCGGTCATTCTTGTCTCTTGTCAATGGCTCCATCTTGAGTTCCCCACCACCCGCTGCCGGATGAGGAGAAACCTCTGGCTTGGCTCGCAGTCCGTGGGCAGGGATTCATATTAATGTCCACAGGCCCTTGGCGGCCAGTCAAACTGGACCACGGGCTTGTGCATGGCTTGCTCCAGGGCTTACTTGAAGGATGCATAAAGACAATGGCTTTGGTGGCAGGAATTGAGTCTACAAATATGTCCACCAGCTCGCCAAGGCTTCCTTGGCTACCTCTGCTGAACACCATCTCCCAGAAAGACCAAAGCCCTCAGTGTGGCACCGTCTTTTGGGGACATAGCCAGCCACTCTTGGTGGCTTTATCATATGGGATGCCTCCTTCCTGCCACCATGGGTGCCTGTCAGCCAGTGGCCTGCACAGCGGTGCCTTGGACCGAGGGACCTATCTTCTGGTGAAGGAGGGTTTGTAATGATTTTGGATCGTGGGATCTGCATCTTCCTGTATGCTCATTGTCCAGGAGCAGTTAGGTTCCTAGCACAGCAGGACGCTGTGTCAAAGACACTGAAGGTTCTGGCTTGGGATGATAATCTGTGGGATGGAAGCCTGTCCTGAGAATACGGCCAATGTGTTGAACACTGTCCAATACCTGCCGCTGCACCCCCAGGAGCTGGTAAACCAGGGTCCAGACTGAGCCATTCCTGGTGACCTCTCCAGAAATGTGTGCTTCCTGCCCACACCAGGCCCTGCAGGGTTGAAAGTGCTGGCACTTAGGGCAGTAAATGCTTCCCTAGGGATGATAGTGGCTCCTCTGCACTAAGTCACTTGGTCACTTGGTGTTCCTGCTGCTGAGGAGCCTCAGGGAAATGGAGCTGTCCTGGGGGAGCTCACTGGCCCTGGGGCAGCGCCGGGCCTGGGGCAGGGTGTGTGAAGCCCAGGTTCCCACAGCACCTTTTACTGCTGCCACCGGGCCAGCGTGGGGTGGAAGGGCAGCCTAAGGAGCACAAGGCAGCATGAGTCCCCATCCATGATTACGGTTTCCATTTCTTTTTTTCCTGCAGCGCTGGTGATTAAACCCAAGGCCTTTTCACTGAGCTGTGCTCAGCTTCTTTTTATGTTTTATTTTGAGACAGGCTCTTGCTGTGTTGCCCAGCCTGGCCTCAAATTTGGATCCTCTTGCCTCAGCCCCTGAATAGCTGGAATTACGAGTGTGTGCCACCACGCCCTGCTCTGCTCTCCCCTTGGGCCGTGAGTAGCTCTCCCAGAGGAAGCTGGGTGCAGGCCAAGGTGAAGGTCCCCTCATCCTTTCCTATACTGTTGTCAGCCCTTCAGGCCCTGTGAGCATCCAGGGCATTCTCTGCCTGCCCGCCCGCCTGTCTGTCTATCCGTCTGTCTGTCTGTCTGTCTCTGTTGTGTTGGGTATCTTGAGTCTGCCCCTCCTCCACTCATGCTGGGATTTCAGAACCATTGCTCAAGTCCTCCTGCTGGTGGCTTTGGTTCCCTTCTTCAAGCAATAGACAGACATCATCTTTCCTCTGTACTTCCTCACCCTTACCCCCGAGACATGATCTAACTGGCTCACTCTTTTTTTTTTTTTTTTGGTACCGGGGATTGAACTCGGGTCCTTGCGCTTGCAAGGCTGGCCACCGAACCGCTGAGCTAAATCCCTGGCCCGACTCACTCTTTCTCTTTCTTTCTTTCTTTCTTCTTTTTTAGTACTGGGGATCGAACTCAGGACCTTGTGCCTGCAAGGCAGGCACAGCACCACTGCACTAAATCTTGGGTCCTTACTTTATTTCTTAGAAAGCTGATAAAATGGCATACGATTAGCATTTGTTCATTAAAAATACATGGCCACTCTGTATGGATCTGTCTCATCCCTTTTCTCATTTTTGGTATTTAAGTTCTTTTTTATGACATTAAAATATGCAGGAGATGCTGTTTACCAGCTTTTGTGTGCAGCACCATGGTGTTGGGTCATAATCCACAACAAGGTGCAGCTGCTATCCGGAACAAAGGCCCCTGCCAGAAATGTCTGTACAGATGGGAAAACTGTTACAGATGCTGGGTATTTCTTAGACTGAGAATGGGCAGTTACACTCTGAGCTTAAGAGGTGTTCACAGGGACAGTCACCGTAGCATGGAGCTCAGGAGGCAGTGAGGCAGGTGAGAGCGCCATGGGGCCACCCTGGCCTTCCACCACCCCCCTGCGACACTGAGCCCTGAGTCCCCTCCCCTCCTCAGCACCCTGCAGGCCCTCCTCAGGTACTGTTTCCTCTCTCGGCACCACTGAGCTAAATCCCCGGCCCTGGGAATTCATTCTTTCTTCTTCTTCTTCTTTTTTTTTTTCTTTTTGAAACAAGGTCTTGCCATATAGCATCGGTTAGCCCTGAAGTCATTGTAATCCTGGGATCATTGACATGCACCGCCTTGCCTAGCTCTTTCCTGTCTCTTAAAAACTCCTGGGTATGTGGTGCATGCCAGGCAGAGCACCTGAGCTGGGGGTTCTTGATGAATTTTCCAGGTTCTTTTTTTATTTTGACAGGGTCGCACTGTGTAGTTCGGGCTGGCCTTGAGCTCTCTATGTAGCCTGGGCTAGCCTGGAACTCACTGCAGTCCTCCTACCTCAGCCTCCAAATGCTGGGATTACAGGCACGAACCACCACCATGCCCGGCATGAATTTCTCAGGTTCTTGGCCCTCGGGGTGTGGGGCAGGATTTGTTCACAGGAGGTGGAGGGGCATGATGCCCACAGAAGCATTCGAGACTCCGCTGGTGGGAAAGCTTACTTCCTTAGGCCAATGCCTGGGAAAGAAGGTGGGTCCACTTCACTTTAATCTAAAAATACATAGGGGCCGGGTAGCTCAGTGGTACCACATCTGCCTCAAAAGCACAAGGTCCTGAGTTCAGTCCCCGCTGCAAAACAACAACAAATTCACACGCTGACCTTCAGATTTCAGTTTTATTTTAAGAGAGCTCCATCCCAGTACCCCCGCTGCTCGACACGTGGGTTGTGTGTGACTCCTCCCTGTTGTGGACGACAGTAAAGTCATGCTGGGACACAGGCTGCCCAGTTCCTCTCTCATCCACTGTTCTTCTCTCCATGGTATCATCACTCACGGTGAAGCGCGGTCCCCGAGTGTGGATGTTGGTCCAGGGACACACCAGCCACACGCCCGAGTGGCTAGCTCCTGTCTGGGATCTGAGCGCAGCTCCCACTGTGCTGGCTTCTGCTAGTCCATCGCAGGTGTGCACAGACAGCTGGGCATTGGGACCTCAGTGGGGACAGGGGACAGGGCAGGGAGCTGATCCAGAGCCTTCCAAGGCTGTGAGCCTGGAAATAGCTGTGCAAAAACCAGGATGGCTCTGCAGGGGCAGTGTCCCAGGCAGACAAACACAACTTCTTCTGAAACAAATGTGTCCACAGTTTGCTTTAAGACTGCAATAATGATAAAGATTTGGGTGACAGAGCAGAGGCATCTGCACTTGCTTCTCACCAGGCACTGGGGAGGCGGGGCAGGCAATGAGAATTCAAGTCCTTCTTGGTGCCCAGCACCACTCTTCATGTTGTCACCACCGGGCACATGGCCCCTGTCTGCATCTGTATCCCTGCGAAGATACAGGCAGCGGCACTGTCATCTCTGGCCCCTCTGTGGCTCCTGGGAACCACAGAGCCCTTCCTGCCTCTGCAGCTCTCTGGGGCCATCTACTTGCCCTGGTTGCAGCAATGTGGGTGCAGTGTCTGCCTGCCCCGAGAGTGCTGGCCTCTGCGCACCCTCACCAAGCCGTCCCTGGGCTCCTGGACAGAGACAACAAATGCCAGTCTTCAGCCAGAGTGTGGGTCGTCTCCTGCTCTGGTCCTTCTGCCTCCTGGGGTTTTGCAGCACAGAGGGGGAGCAGCAGGCTCATCTGTCCTCAGCCCCTTGAGGTCCTCATCACCGCAGCCTCAGAATATGGACTTGCTATGCTGACCCTGCCTTCTGCCCCGACCTCCATGGGCAGGGACATGTCTGTCCCAGAGGACCTGGGCCTGGCCGGTGAGACAAGACCTGACTCATCCACCGGAGCAAGAGGGCAGCCATAGGCCCCCTTGGTGTTGGGCAGCAGAGGCCTGAGGTTACCGCGTGGCTGCCAGTGGTGGCAGTGTTGGTACACACACACACACACACACACACACACACACACACACACACACACGGGGTTCACGCATAAATATACATACAAAGGCCTGTACATTTGGACCTGCACACATGGGCATGCTCTCATGCATATGGATCTACACACATGAACCTGTGCACATGGATTTCACACGTGTGGACTTATGCTCGTGCACCTGCACATGTGAACTCCCTGTGACCAGGCTCTGCAGACCTCCATGCATCTGAGGGAGTTACTGCAGCTACTTGTGGGGCCACCGCCCCATCCCAGGAGAAACACTACCTGGGGGTGCACTCCACTTGGCCCGCTCCCGGAGTGGCAGTGGCCCTGAGATGCTAGGCCTCCACAGACAGGTGTCCTCACCACCCAGCTGGTCCCAAGGGGTGGGGAGTCCAGGGTCAGTGTGCTCTGCTCCAGAGAAACAGGCACAGCAGTCCTGAGGGTTGAGCTGAGCACACCTTGCCCATCCGAGGCTGTGGAAACTGCAGAGGAAGGCAGGCAGAGTGGGCTTTCCCAGTGAGGGCCATGACCACAGGCCCTGAGAAGCGGCTGCTGCAGGGCACCCACCCCGTCCGGGTCCAACACCAGGTGGGCACGCACAAAGCCCAGAGCCGCCAGCCCAGCCCCGCAGCCCTCGCTGCTTGGCCAAGGCACAACACTGGCTTTAGGAATGAAGCAGGGAGGTAGGGAACACGCAGTTCTCATCAGTCAAAAATAACCACGGGTGCCTGTTCTCCTCGCCATAAATCTGCTTCTTGGGCCGTCGGAGCTTTTGCTCTCATCGAAGTCTGAGGCTAACTTTGTTAAAGTGCAGCAAGGAAGCCTGGTGTTTTCGTAAGGCTTGCCAAAGTAGATAGGGATGGATGCTTTTTTACACCAGTCCAGGAAATATGCAATGACCTTTTCAAACAAAGAATTCAGAATCTACATTTGGGGGAAATGGTGTCCTCTAATATTTTGGGGAATCTTTTAAAGAAATAGTAATGGTTTAATTAACCAAAGGATATGGTGTTTTAAAGGACTGTTGGTGGGATTGTTGGAATCTTTAAAAAATTAACTTTTTATCTTTTACGGGCTGGTAGGAAATTTTCCTTATGAGATGAGAGTGAGCAATGATTGTTTCCTGATTACACAGATTTTAAGCATGGTAAAATGTTGTTTTTAATCATCCTTGGCTTTAGACTCCAGAATCAGTTTTCAAATGAAAGCTTTGTGTAAACTGTTTGGCCCTTCTGCTTTTCTTCCAAAGAAGAAAGACAGAAAAAGGAAGGAAGGAAGCAAAGAAGGAAGGAAGGGAAAAAAGGAAGAAGGGAAGAAGGCAGGGCGGGAGGGAAGGAAGACAAGAAATAAACAGTGAGAAAGAAAAGAGGAAGCCGGGCCTGGTGGCACACACCTGTAATCCCAGCACTCGGGAGGCTGAGGCAGGAGGACCGCTGTGAGTTTGAGATCAGCTTGGGTTGGGCTACATAGTGAGTTCCGGGTCAGTCTCAACTTCATAGTGAGACCCTGTCTCAGAAAACAAAACAAAACAAGAAAGCAAGAGGAGCTTCTGGATCCTTGGTTACAAACCCCTGCCTAGCCATGGTGCGTGGCGTGGACCTCCGGTGGAGCTGAAGGCCTGGCCCCAGGTGGCACTGTGGGAGGCGACACTCCGGGCCCACTCCTGGGCCGCGGAACACTCCCAGCGGCGGGGGCCTGCCCCTGCTGCTCCACACAAGCTGCTGCCTCATTACCTGGTGCCCTGCGGGAGCTCGAGGGAGGGGTCCCCCGGGCGGGGCCTGAACCCCAGCCTCCTCAGAGCTGGTGGCATTGTGCTTCCCCGTGCAAGGCGGTGGTCAGGGTGCGCGTGTCCACTTCCGCCCAGTCTCTCCCTGTTTCTTGGGGCTGCCCTCCTGCAGAGGCCGCGGCGCGTGGCTCTCTCTGGTTGCTGCGGCAGGCACTGGTGGGAACCGCTCTGGAAAGCTCACTTCTCTCACTCAGACACAGCCTTTCCGGAGCAGGGTATTTTCAGAACATTTCCTGGCAGCGCAGCATGATGATATCACAGAAGTAATTCCCGCACCAAGCTGCCTAATTCCCCCGCCCAGCCCGGCTCCTGTGTCAGCAGCCCTTGGCCGGCTGCAGAGCTGGTCCCACTCAGGGACTCCTCACCACTGGCGTCCATGTCCCTGAGTGGATGCCAAGTGCTTCATCTCTCTCCTGACCAACACTTGATTCAGTTGAAGGTTTTTTTGTTTTGCTTTTTTGAGTCAAGGTGTTTGTCGCGAGCCGGCGACGCAGAGCACTGTCCCGCAGTGCCTCAAACCTGAAAGAGCAGCGGGGTGGAGATGGGGCAGAGAGAAAGGAAGGACGCCAAGATGAGTCTGATCAAGGCGACGTTTACTGCCGGCAAGCATCAGCCTTTTAAAGCAAAAAACCACAAACTATTATGGGATGGGTTTACCATAGTAACTGAAAGGTCACACAGGAAAAGAGCAAACAAGTTCAACAAAAACAACCCACCATGGGTAGTAGTAACCCGGACAACCACACATCTGAAGGTCAGAGACAAGAAACTGTAACTTTCAGGAATTCCACAAAGGAAACACACCACCTGCTAAACTGGAGAAATTTAACACATACGGAGTTACTAAAGTTTATAATACTTACAACCAATACTCATGATCCCCACAGGTGTTAGTATGCAGCCGAGGCTGAACTCGTGGTGATCCTCCTGCCTCAGCTTCCCAAGGGCTGAGATGATAGGTGTGCCCCACCATACCTGACAAGATCGGACATTTAACTACATGTTTAAATGTTGGACACATCTCAAATCATTGGGCCTGATTCACTAGACCAATGTCATGTAGCAGCAGGGCCTAAAAAGAACATGGATAGGTATTTTGTAGAAATATATATTCCCTGCCCTCAAAAGAGATCTATGAGAGATATTTAATTCTTTTATATGTCCAGAAACGTCTCTACTTTCTCCTTATTCTGGTGGAAATGGTACGCTTTGTAAAATAAGGCCCCTTACAGTGTTGTTGTTCTAAGAACTCATTACTTCTCTAGAGGGAAGAATTGATGCTTGGCTGAAAGAGAGAATGCAGTGGCTGCTCTAGCTGACCTTGAAGGCTGTGCGTGAAGGCTCAGTCCTGGGGCTGCTGGGAGCTGGGGACCCTTCAGGAGCTGGCCACATGGGGCAGTTGGTCACTGCGTGTGAGCCCTTTCTGCCTCTCCTGCTTCCTGGCCCACGGGTGAGCAGTGTCCCTGGGTAAGCCCTCCCATCAGGATGTGCAGCCTCCTCATAGCCCAGCAATGGGCCAGCCCATTGTGGACTAAAACCTCCAAAACTCTGAGCCAAACAAACCTTTCCTCTCTTTAATGGGACTGATTTGAGGTATTCGTTGCTGCCACAGAAAACTGAGCCAGGCAGCTGCTCACAGCCTGGATCTGCTGTTATCATTTTGAAGATCAAGTTATCCCAGCTCCCAGCAAGCTCATTTACACCTGCATCAGCCATAGGCAGAGGCACCTGGTCAGGGAAGGACGATTTTCAAACTGTAAGCTGGGCCCAAGATGCCTGTAGCCAAGCTGTCAGGGCACCAGGAGATGGGTGGCAGCAGGAAGCCCAAGTTCCTGTGGCCCACTGAGTGGCCCTCCCCAGGCTACAGCCACAAGGGCAGGGTTGAGACTTCCATCCAGAGGACCAGACCCTCATTCTCCAGAGACTGAATTCAGCAACCATGGCCTGGGACCCCAGAGCCCTGAGGCCCTAATGGTATGCTTTATTTGTCCACATGTGGACAAATGGAGGTGCCACAGGGGAATCTGTCCAGACAGGAAAGGCCAGATGGAGAAAGGAGAGATGGGTGGCCTCGGGTGAGGGAGAGGGAGAGGGAGAGGAGGGAGAAAAGGCTCACACCCAAAGAAGGAGAAACCGTGTCCTCATGAGCCCCGGAAGACGCCTCCTCCCCTGACCCGGCTCCTGAACTTTCCCTCTGGCCACAGGAATGCCCACTCTCGGGCTGGCCGGTTTCCTGGGTTGTTCAGCTAGGCGAGGTCCAACTGGCCCTCAGCCCACCCCGGGGAGGATGGAGCCAACCTTTCCCAAATCCCTTGGGGAAGATGCGAAGCTGGTGACTTGGGCGCCAGGAGCAGGTGGTTGGGGCCCACTACCATCCCGAGGGAGGGCCCACACCTTGTTTTGTCTCCTTACACCTGTGGCGTAGTGTTACATCTGCTTTTGATGGTACGTTGAAGAAAGTGAGAAAGCAGAAGAAGTATCTTGTGTTTACCCATTTGTTTGTTCCTATCTTTGGTGGTCGTGGTGCTGGGGATTGAACCCAGGCCTTACATATGCTAGGCTGGCGCTCTACCATGACCCCTCACAATCTGTAACTCCGCATACCTTTGTTTCCATTTGGTATCATTTTCCTTCAGCTATTATTGAACTGAAAATGCCTTTTTTTCCCCCACTACACTCATAAAGACCATATTCAAGCTAAAGCATACCATTTCAAAGGATACACTTATTTAAATGTTTTTTGATAAAAGCTTAGATTTATATAACATAAAATTTGATCTTTACTTCAATATAAATTATTGAACTGGTTAATTTATGCTAGAAAAATATTACCCAGTTGAGTTTATGCCTCATGGTTTTGTGCTTCTTACTACAATCTTAAAATTCTCTAACAGATTCCTGTTGTAGTTACCTTTTCCCACGCTGCTTCGTCGTGCGTGATCTTGTCTGTAGAGGCCCTCGTTACTTAGCAAGACTGAGAGGAAGGTAGAGCAATTTCCCAGTCCCTGCTCTTGCACACATACAGCTCCTCCACCGACATGGGACCGTGGCACGATCACTCCGAGCCACACCTCCGTCAGCTCACCTCACTGTGGTGCACTCTGCGGGTGTGGAACACACGTATATGACACGCGCGTCACCATAGTACCAGCACAGAGCACTTCCACTGCCCTACAGATCCTCTGTGTTCTGCTCATCCACAGCCGCCCCTCTGTCCCCTGCGACCACAGACCTGTGCGCTGCTGCAGTCCTGCTTGTCCCGGAACAGCACACAGCTGGAGCCACCCAGGAGGAGCAGCAGCCCCATGACTGCCTTCTCTCACACAGCGCTGTGCATTTAAGTTTCCTGGCTTTGATGTCGCTTATTAAGCTTTGGCCAAGACTCGTTGTCCGGATGCACCACAATTTACATATCAATCTGCCTCCATGTCTTGGCAGTTATGAAGATCCACCAGAATAATCTGTGTGTAGGTTTTGTTTTTTGTTGTTGTTTGTTGTTTTCTGTATTGACCCGAGGTTTCCTCCATACTCCTTTTGCGCTAACGGCAAGACATGAAGAGCACAGCTGTTGCACCGCTCCGTGAGGCCGAACTCTGCCTGTAGGAAGCTGTTGGGCTGTCTTCCGAAGGGGCCCTCTACTACGCATCTCCACGAGCTGTTAGCTGGGGTCCCCCTGCTCCTGCACCCTCACTCTTGTCTTGCTGAGTGTTAATCTCGTTCCTGATTTGCCTTATTCTAGTTGGGGTAGGGGAATGTTTTTCATGTTTTAGTTTGCACTCCTCTGACGTCAAACGCCACGTAGCATCTCCTGCTACACTTGTCATTTGGGTGTCTTCTTTAGGGAGGTGTCTGTTAAAGTCTTTTGACTTTTTTAACTCTTTAAGTTTTCAGTTGGATATTTTAGGTTAGTGACGACTGTATTTTTGGTTTTGGTTTTTTTGAACCAGGGTCTCTCCATGTAGTCCTGGCTGCCCTGGAACTCTCCATCCTTCTGCCTCAGTCTCCCTAGTGTGAGTGTGCGGACTCCAAGTGTGCACCACCACACCTGGGCATTGTGAATTTAAGGGCCCTGGGTATATTTTAGATCATGGTCTTTTATCATATGTCACTTACAAACATTTCCCCAGAGTCTGCAGCTTCATTTCTCATTCTAATGACCTTGTCTCTCACAGAGATGCCTTTATTTTTAATGAGGTGAAGGTAGAGCAGACTGGTACTCTTGGGTTCTCCACATCTTAGGACCCCATGTATGGGAGAAGTTCAAGCCTGGCTGGTCCAGGGGAGCCACACTCCTGTCTCTTGAGCAGGCTCAGAGAGCAAGCGTGCTAAGGCTGAGCAAGCCCACCTAAGTGCGAGGTCTAACAGGCTACACTACACCTCCATCCCTAGTCTGTGACTCCTTCCCCTCACCCAAGAAGAATCGCCCCACCATGTGTCTAGCCCATAAGATAAACGCTCCTCCCATGCTCCTCCCCCACGGTTGTCCCTACATCAGCCTGTGCATTTCCTACATAAAGCGGAAGCGGTCCAGAAACCTCCTGAGTCTGCCTGGTGATTCCACGCCTTACCCTCCCAGTCCGAGCTCCCACACCCACGAGGTCTTAAATTGCTCCCATCCTTCTCTGTCCTCCACGGCTCTAGTCCAGGTCTTGCGCATCTCCTTCCCTGTGTCCCCGCCCCTGAGGCCACTCCCTCACTTGGACACTGCTTGCCCTCTTGACTCACCTCCGGGATCCTACCCTTGAGCTCTCTCTGATCTGCTCCACACAGAGGAGACCCAATGCTCATTTAAATGAACGGTCTGATTCCCTGTCTCAGAACCAGCTGGGCTCTTGGATCTGCTCCTCCAGGTCCCTGATCCTCTGTGCTGGAATACCACGAATTTCTCCGGCTTCCTCGCCCAGCAGGCTGTGCTCCTGCTCAGGAGAGACCCCCGCAGAGGAGCAAGAGCCGGGGAAGAGGCAGTGCCTGTGGGGCTGCCACCAGCCCCGCCTGCCCTGTCCTTTGTCTCTTCTGTGGTCAGGGGTGGTTCCCTTCCGGCCACACCCTGTTCATTTAGGACTCTCCTAGTGCCCAGAGTAAGCAGTTTCTGTTTCATTACCTGGTGTGAGTGGACCAGCAATGCGCCACCATTCAGTCCTGAGCACAGACAGTACCGCTCCAGAGAAGCACGCCCTGCCGGTGAGTCAGCTGTCCCTTCCACAGCAGACACTGAAGCAGTCATCCTGGGAGGAGAAAGGCTTCTTCGGGCTCACAGCCTCGGAGGTTTCAGGCCCAGGTCCACCAGCCCGTCATGCTGGGCCGGTGGTGTCACACCACGAAGGAAGTGTGTGCGAACCAGAGCCACTCTCCTGGCAGTTGGGAAGCGCGAGGCAGGAAGAGCGGGGCGGAGATCACACACATGACCCTGAGAACTCCCCAGACCCCTCTTAGGGTTCATCACAGCCATGCTGGGACTTAGGCCTTGCCACGTGGATCTCGGGCACTGGCCCCCACCCACAGCAGGCCTCTGCCGGCCGTCACCATGTCCTGCTTTCTGTGTGCACCGTCTGACTTCCCCAACAGGACACAGCCTTTCAGGGACACAGACTGATTACATCTCAAGGGTCCGTCTCCTGCTGCTGCTGACTTCTCACACACGTACTTCACCCAGCACACATGGAACAAATGCAAGTTCTACCTAATACTTTTATGATTTTAAACTCCTGTTGACATTTTAATCCATTTAAAATGCATGCACGTCATGTGGTGTAGGTTTAACTTTATTTAAGCAGCCACTATCCTAAGCCCTTTTTTGCACAACTCTTCCTCCCATCCTTACTCTCAGTGATCTTTTCTCCTATGTGGAATCTTATTTATGTATTGTATTTATATTTGTTACTGGACTTCCTGTTCTGTGTAAAAGTTTAACTCACACACCTAAATGCACTGCTGTAATTATTGTCTCTTTGTAATACCTTGTCATAATTGACAGATCAAATTCTCCCTTCAGTATTATTTTTTGAAATCTAATATATAAAATTTTTATTGATCTAGATGTTCTTCAGAATAAATATTAAAGGTTCATCAAAATCTTGTTGGCATTTCAGTTGAACATACAAATTAATTTGGAGAAAAGCGACTTTACAACACCAAATCTCCTTATGGAAAACCAGCATGCCTTTCCGTTTGTCAGGATCTCCCATGCAAAGTTCAGAGTCCTCCTCCTAAGACCCCGAGCAGCTTTCCTTCTCCATAACAACAGTGAATGCTTACTGAGCTCTCTTGTGTGTCAGGAACTGCTTTAATATTTTAAATGTATTAACGTAATTTAATCCATACCAGCCCTACTGATAGGCACCATTCTGAATGGGAAAATTTCCCTTTGCGTTTTCTGACATATAGGAAAACTATTGATTTTTGTAAATGAACAACTGGGGCACACACGTTTCCTTTTTTTGTTTGCCCGTTTTAACAACTTAAAGAGATTACCAGTCCAACAACCACTTACAAATGCTGCTCTATGATAAATAAAACATGATCATACACAGCTACATCCACACAGACCTTTTAGTAAACTCTACTGAATATTTCTTTTCTTTTTTTGGTACCAGGGATTGAACTTGGGACCTTGCACTTGTGAGGCAGGCTGTGTACTCTACCGAATAGTTAACGATAAGATTTGGTGCTGTCTGAGGGTCTCACTATGTAACATAACTATTGCCACTATATGGGCGATCCCTCCAGTCCTTGCCATGAAACTGTGGTGAGTTATTACACCCATTTGAGAGATGGCAAAACTGAAGCTCAGGGACAGTGATTCTTCAGGGTTATACATTTTCACTCCGTTGTTTTAATTGTAACTTGCCGCCATATCCTGTCTGTTCTCATCTCTAATCGTGGCTCACAATCCGAGGCTATGCTCTGGGGCTGCGGAGGTTAGACGTGTCCAGCGAGGTCTGAACGTCTGCAGCTGTGTACCCTCAAGATGCCGGCCCGGGTGTGGGAGTTCACTGAGTTTGAGAAGGAGGCCTGAGTAGTCTGAGGTGGCCTCTGATTCTATGAGCGTAGAATTCTAAAAGGCTTTCATTGCTCAGTGTATGGAGCGGGTAAAAATCTCAAAAGAAAATTATATGGATTATTCCCCAGCCCCCAGGGCATTTCCTTTACTTCCAAGGTCCATTTTGAGCTCCATGAAGGATTCAAGGGTCTCATGAACGCTTCCTTTCCCCTCCACGTCTGAGTTTCGGGGCCACCCGAGCCGTAGGTCATGCCCTGTGGACAGAGTGCTGCGTCCTCAGGTCCTGGAGGGCGGCGCTGGGCACTGCCATCTCTGCACCGAAGCTGGCATCTTCCTGTCTCTCGCAGGGCCGCACTCACACACCTTGTCACGTCTGTCTCTTCGTTGTCATTTTACCCACATGCCAGGTACGTTACCAAAAGATGCTTTGCCCCTGGGAAGAAGAAACTTTCTCTCTTTGTAATGCTACTTTCCAGGAGGGTCTTCGTGATCTGCCCACCTCTGTGACAGCACCAATGCCCCGTTGACACAGGAAGGGCGGACGGACCGACCTGAAGCAGGTTGGCGGATCACAGCCTGAGCATGGCCCACGGCACTTCCAACCCCTGCTTTAGGACCGATCTCAACTTTCGGCTTGGCAACTTGCTAGATTCAGACGAATTAACGTGGGAGCCCTCACTCACACACTGCTAATGTAAAGAAGCCCGATGCACTGTGATTTTCTGAAAGTATCACCACTTTAGACACAGTGACTCCTCCTAGAAGTCCCTCGGTCACCCAGACTTCTTCCCACAGACAGGCGAGCTATGTCCCTTACTCCCACTCACAAGCTGGTGCCAAACTAAATGTTAACAGGAACCATAAAGAAAAGTTTCGCTGCCAAACCACAGACTGTGCTTGCAACGTGCAAAACTGCAAAATGGAAATTCAAACAAAACAAACACCCCTGGGCGCGGTGAAGGCCCAGACTGAGACTGGGGTTGTCTTGGGCAGAGGCTCAGGCCCGCAGCTGCAGGATGTGGGGGAGGACAGAGCGTGTGTTCAGGGCCATGACAGTTTTGCACTGACTTTGCTCTCTGTCTCAGCACCGAAAGTCATCCTGTTGGCTCCAGTGGTCTTCGTGTCATTAAGGAAAATGACCTGGGTCAGCCATCTACTCAGCCAGTTTTGCTGGAGTCCTCTCACAGGCACTTGACCAAAAACAGGTTTATTATTTTCCAGGTAGAGGTCACTGATTAGGAAAAGAAGAGAGGCTTCTGCATCCCCCTGTGCCCATCGTGAGGGGCCACAGGGGCCACTCTCAAGGACAAACAGCCCTCTGAGTTAGGCCATCCCGGGGCTCAGCTGAGCCAAAGGGAGTCAGCGGCCAAACAAAGAACCCAAGGGCGGAGCAATCTCCCCGTGCATGGTTTATTGAGCATTTATCACCTTCACAGCAAGACAGAGGGGCGCTCACCCATGGCGTAAGCTGAAGTGGAGGAAGTGCCCACAGTGCAGGGTCTTCCTTCCAACCTGCAAACGCGCTGTGAGAGCACGGGGCCCCACGGCAGCACTGGAACTCATGGTGACCCGAGATTGGTCAGGCCAGGAGCTAGAGGGCGTTCCAGATGGACGAGTTAAGAGAAGCACCGGGCAGAGCCCCAAGCACAGAGCCAGGAGACTAAGCGGGCTTTGTCTTTTATGCCAGGGGAGTTTGGTTCAACCTGTGCTCATCTTATACAGTGCACAAATAACAGGTGCTGATCCTACGATGGTAAAAATATATGTATGGTTAAAAAACATTTTTTAGAAAACATTGTTATAAATTTCTTGAAAGGGTTCACAAGATAAGATTTTTGGCACGCAGGCTGTGTGGTTATCACACAGCACACCGATCATGGGGTTATCACAAGCAACTCACACTCAGGAAATCAGTTTATAACCAGAGGGCGAGACAGCTCTGTCCTGCTCACATCGCACACACACCCCCAGGGCCCTTTCAGAAATGCCAGTAGCAATACAGGCAGGTTTTTACCAAAAACTTTTTTGTTTTGTTGTTTTAACACACGGTCTTACACTATATAGTTCAAGCTGGCCCTGAACTCACTAGGTAGCCTGGGCTGGCCTCCAACTTTTAGCAGTCCTCCTGCCTCAGCCTCCCAAGTGTGGGGATTACAGGCATTTCCCATCAAAAAGCTTTTATTAGCACATGAAACTCTGTTATCGGAATTTCCTGGCTTTTGACTGTCCTGGATGGCTATGCCAAAATCTTATCGGGTAGCTCCTTCTAAAAGTGGCTCACCACTTCCTGTATCACATGAAGTATATGTTTACTGGTGACAGTGTAAAGGGCAAGTAGAAAAGATTATCTTTAATTTAAAACCAGCCTTAAAGCTTCGCTTGCGATTCATCACACACACCGGCAAGATGGAGCCGGCCGTAGTGCTCCCAAAGGCCATGAGCAGCTGTCCCCCGCGCCCCATCCAGCCAGGTGTCTGCACCCTTACCTGGAGCACAGTGAAGCTGGCAGTGGGGTGAGGGCGGAAACACAAGGACTCGCCTCTCTTCATTCTGAATGGGATCACGCTGTTAGATGGGGTAGAAACAGCAGTGATGCTCAGGTGTTTAGTTTTGATTCAGTTGTTGAATCTCTTGACACCTGTAATTCCCATCTCCCCAGCTGTTTTGTCTCTAAGATGCCAAGTAAGCTCCTCATTGTTTATTCTCACGGCAGTGTAAACGCTCCCTAGGTACACAGAGCTGTCTAAGCAAATAACCTGTACTAGGTACCTGGTCTCGCCTTTTTTAACCATTGTTTTTTCAAATTATTATAAATAGCATTCTTGAAGGGTTGGGGATTTAGCTCAGTGGCACCACGCCTGCCTTACAAGTGCAAGGTCCTGAGTTTGGTCCTTGGTACCAAAACAAAAACAAAATAAATAGCATACTTGGCCTTCAAGTGTGTTATTTTATTTATTTATGTTGTGGTATTGGGAATTGAACCACTAAGTCAAATCCCTGGCCCCAAGTGTGTTATTTTAAAGACACAATACATATAACATCTTCATAACATATCATAACAATCATCATAACACCTTTTATACTTCTTTTATACATAAATCTTTGGCATAGTTTCACAATGGAGATTTTTATGACTTGAAGGACTATACATTTCATTGCATTGCAGGACCAAATAAGGTTTCATATTTTTTAAATGGCTTGAAACTTTTATTGTAAATTTCCAAAAGAGTAATCTAATTTTTTTTTTTTTGTACTGGGGATCAAACTTAGCACTTTGAGCTTGCCAGGCAGGCATGGCACCAATGAGCTACATCCCCAGAACAGTCTAATGTTTTCATCAAGATGAGTTGGCAGTTTTTTGCCTTTGCGTGGAACTTAGTGTATGAAATGAGTTAGAAGCCATGTAAGAAAATAACATATCTGGGTCAGGGATTTAGCTCAGCGGCAGCACGCCTGTCTTGCAAATACAAGGTCCTGAGTTCGATCCCAGGTACAAAAAAGAAAAATAAAAAGAAAAGGAAAAGGAAAATAATATATCTGCAAACGCTTAAATTTAAATAAAATCATGTTTCAGTGGTTTAAAATAAAATGGTTCAAGTGTGGGGATTTATCTCAGTGGCATGGTGCCTGCTTTGAAAGCACAAGGTCCTGAGTTTGATCCCTGGTACCAAAAGGAAAAAGAAAAAAAAAAACAAAAAAGGGTTCAGCAGATACAGGTTACCGGATTCTGGGTCACTTGCCCCTCCTTCTGGATTCCAGGTTCTTCTCATCTTGAACAAAGAGTGGAATGAAATGTGCAAAAAGCAGGGGCAAAGTTTATTTGAAAAAGCAAAAGTGAAGATAGAAAAGCTTGAGGGACAAGTAAAAGAGGAAAAAGCAATAAAAGTTCTCCCTGGGAGATGTGGTGCTGGCTATCGTGAGGAAAGGCATGACAGTGAGCTCATGCTGGTCGTGTCCTTTCAAACTGTCCAAATATTGAAGAAACCCATGAAAACTCCTACATCCGGGTCCTGAGAGGTGGCATTGGGATCCCTGTCCTCAGGCTGATGTCAGGTCCAGGCCATTCTGTTGAAAACTTGCTGGGTTCTCTGGAGAAGTCCATGTTCAGGGCTTTGGGATCTGTTCTGGCATGTCTGGGATCTTGTAATAAACCGTTCACCCCTACTCTCCAGTTTTTGCCATGCCCTGATCCTCTGTGTCAATTCCAAACTTAGATACTTGAGAACAATGAAATTAACTTTGGGACATTTCTATGAACAGAAGTCAGTTCAAGGGAGGAAGTTTGGTGTCACACAGCTCAGAGTTTTACTCTGTACAAAGATGTGTGCTTAACACCCTTCCCTTCAAACAGAACCCATTATGGCAATAAGTGTAGTAAAGAAGCAGTCCCTGAAAATATGCATCTCTCAAAGGTGAATTTTAGGTGGTCGTGGTGGTGTGTACTTGTAATCCCACCAACTCAGGAGGCTGAAGCAGGAAGACTGAAAGCTCAGGACAGCCTGCACCATTTAGTGAGACACTGTCTCAAATTTAAAAAGAAGAAAGGCTGGAAGTGTAGTTCAGTGGTGGAGCTACACTGATCCTCAGTATCAGAAAAGAATGACAGAGAGAGAGACAGGAAAAAGAAAATTAATTTTTAAAAATTCTGACTCATTGCCTTGTTTATAATAGCAAAAAAGTGGAGCCCAAATCCCATCCACCTTAGACTGTTTAAAATGCCCGGCATGTAATAAACGCTCACCAGATGTTTGTTGAGTGAGTAAAGGAATGCTTGCCTCTCTCCCGCTTCCCGGGTCAGACCCTCAGAAGAGCGCCACCATACGATGGTGCAGGCCCAGGCTCCTCCCCAGAGCTGGCACATCCCTGCCTCATCCTCCCTGAGACCTGGCCTGGGTGCACCTGAGTAGGACCTTGCCCTATCCCACACTAGCGCCAAGCTCCATCCTGGGCTGTAATGGGCCTGAGTCCCGGACAAGCTCATGAGATCCCGGGAATAGTCACGCTACAGAGGATTTTCCAGGCAGACATTGCAGGGCAGCAGAGTTCTTTACTCCTCTTACTTGGGAGCAGACTTGGCGAGGGTGAAACGTCCCTCCTCACTGTCTTCCCCACCCACGTGTGCACAGGGCCCCACACTGACACCATTCTCAATGGGAAGTGAGAAGGAATCAGCATGCTCATAGATGACTCAGGTAACCACGGGCAGCCTGACACGGACTCTTGAGTCTGAAGGTCCCTGGAACACATCCATCATGGAGCGCTGGGCCGGGGGAGTGCCAGGTCACCCTCCAGCGTCCCTGCAGATAGAGGACCATGTGGCCATTGATCATGATGCCTGGGACTCTACCAGGGCCCCATAAATACTCACATCTGCATACCCCTTCATCACAGAGGGCAAATATGTATTTTTCATGCGACTTTCTAAGAATTAAAGTTTATTCCGATGGCAAATATCTGTCATGTTGGAATTGTTTTTTTAATCGTGGAGATCAATAATCTAATTTGAATTCACTTGCTCTTCTTGCCATTGTCTAAATCATTATTAAATGGAACCACATGATATGCTTCTCCTCCTCTCTAATGGGAGAGCACATTCAATTTATTTTAAATCACTCTGCAAAGCAGCAGCACTTTGTGAAAACACGTAACAGCTGCCCAGCAGCTTATCTTCTCATGACCAATGCTGTCCTGCTTCAGAGACGGCCAGGGATGAGCAGAGCCCAGATCCTACCTCCCGCTCCAGGCCAGGGCCTTGAGCAAGCTGCCACTTGTCCTGACTCCCTGCCTGCTGGCGGCTTGGTTTGCTGTGTCCCTTCGTGTACTCAGGAGCTGAAGCTGTCCCCTCATGTGTGGCAGAGATGGATGAGAGCCACAGTGGGAGATGGTGGTGGCTGTAGGAGGGCTTGGCCTTGGTCCTGTCTGCAGGGCCCGTCACCTTCCACTCTCTGGGTTCCACAGGCTGCTGCCCCTCTTCTGTGTCCCCACACTTGGCAGAGGACAGCGTGCAAGGCTCAGGCCAGCAAGAGTGCTGAGCACCGAGACGGCAGCTGCCCAAGGCTGAACAGACCCAGCTCAAGGTCCATAGTGCAGGCTGAGGGGCAACATGGGAGGGCTCTGTGGCTGGACAAATGGCGGGGTGGGCAGCAGGGGTGGGAAGTGCTGAAGAAAGGAGCGTGGACAGGACGGACGGATGGACTCCCGACACACTGCTGGGCCAGGCCTTCCGGGACTCCTGTCTTGCTGACAGCAGGAACAGGCGATACAAACAGGGCTGCAGTTCCCACGCGAGTGCCTGGGGCTCATCCCATCCCCATCCTGGGACAGATGGGAGATGGCAGAGGGGGTGCATCCCCGTCAATAGGCCAGGGGGTGCAGGTCCTGCCCGACAACACCTCAGGTAGCACCCGAGCGTCATGGCTCGGGTCTGGGGACCGCCCCTCCCCAGGGGCTTCTCAGGGGATCCCTCTGAGCCTGCTGCCTCTGGCCCGTCCTGTCCTTGCTGGGCTCCCTACTCGCGTCTTGCTCCCGGTGCTTACCTGAGCACAGACATATTGGCCAGGGAATCTGCACATCCTGAGTGTGGGAGCCCTGCTGGGGCAAAGGCGCTGGCCTCTGGTTGGAACCTGTGGTTTCTTTCACCAGTGCTGGGTTTTACTCACGCCGCAAGGCCTGTGTGATAGCTACAGACACAGCTGGCCTCTCACTGCAGAGCATCAGAACCCCTCGCCAGGCCGCCCACCCTCTCGTACCCCCGTCCTGATCTCCATCTTTTCCCTGTGGCCTCCATTCTACTTCTTTCTGATCAGATTGTCCAGCTTCCAGAAATGAGAGCGGCCATGCAGAATTTGTTACTTCTTCTGATGTGACACCCAGCCTTTCAAATTGGGTTCTTGCCTTATAACCTCATTTCACCTTCATCCGCTCCCTGACGGGCCTATTTCAATACAGCACCATGGAGTGCTGGGGTGCAACTTGAATTTGGGGGACACAATTCATCCCATAATGGTGTCACCCCACTATTCTCTATTGATTAAAGCAGCCACAAGCCTGCTGGCCACCATGGCAGAGGAGATAGGAACTGTTTCTGGTGGAAAATTGTCAAAGACTTTGTGGTTGCATTTTAAAATCACTGCTTGGGAAGCTGGGTGTGGTGGCATGAACCTGTAACCCAGCACTCTGGATGGCTGAGGCAGAAGGATCCCAGGTTCAGGCCTGGGCAATTTAGTAACTTACCAAGATCTTGTATCAGAAGAAAAACAAAACAAAACAACAAAACTTCCCAGTAGCTGAGGTGCAGCTCAGTGGTGGAGCTATTGTCCTGAATGTGCAGGGTCCCCAGAAGCACAAAAAATAAATAAACTAAAATCACTATACAGTCTTATTCACACAAACCTGTAAACCCCCTGCAAATACATCACATAATGCATTTTTGTCTTGCTATGCAGTTCAAGACTGGACTTGTACTCACTATGTAGCCCAGGCTGGCCTTGAACTCAGAGTGATCCTCCTGCCTCAGCCTCCTGAGTGATGGGACTGTAGATGTGTGCCACCACGCCTGGGCCATCATACAGTGTGAAAAAGTAAGGGCCAGGGATTTAGCTCAGTGGTTCCGCCCCCTGCCTCGCAAGCACAAGGACCCAAGTTTGATCCCCGGTACCAAAAATAAAAAAAAAAAAACCCCAAACAAAACAAAACAAAAAAAAAACAATGGACAATGTGAAAAAGTAAATTGTTTTTTTTTTGTTTTTATTTCATTTTATCCCATCCTTCCTCCCCTCCCAGTGTACAAAATCTGTTTCCATTTTTTCCTATTTTCACTTTGAAAAAGTAAATTGTGACATATTCATATAATCTTATGCTACCCAGCAATAGATGGGAATGTTTTGTCAGAGAGCAGGATCTCAAAAAGGATATTTTGAGCAAAAGAAGTCAGATGCACCCACGAAGTGTCTTCTGATTGCATTTATAGGAAGCCCAGGAAAGGACAAAACTCGCCTATGGTGCTAAAGGAGGCAGCTGCTCCCTGGGAGTGGGATTTCCTTCAGGGTGCGTGTAGTTCCCACCGTGACAGGAAGGTTCTGGGTCTTTTTCGGATGGTGGTTACACGGGTGTGTCTAGGTGTAAAAACTGTGAACCAAATGCCAAAAATACACAGGTTTCACGGTCATATGGATGACTTATTTACAAATATAAAGGCCATGATGACAATGGTGTCCACTGCCTAGGCCCCACCCGGCGATCCTGAGACCTGATCTGGGCCGAGAAGGGCCCAGTGAGGCCTCCACACGGCACAGAGCTCAGGGACGCCAGGTCCTTGGGTTGGGGGAGATCGGGCCAGGGCTTGCTCCGTAGTCAGTGGCCACAGTTTAGCCTGAAGCAGTCCTTACTGTCACTCAGGCTCAGCCTCAGGCCACAGCCCTGTGTGTGTGTGTGTGTGTGTGTGTGTACGCGCGTGTGTCTGCGGGTGCTTCTGAGGCTGCTGGAGAAGGCGCACCCTGTCTCAGGCTGCTCGTCTGCTACCACAAAACATCACACGTGGAAGGGCTCATGAACACCCAGCCTGGAGACCGCGCATCCAAGATCAGGGCAGACCTGGAGTTAGGAGTTAGGTGAGGAGCGGTCTCCTGCTGTGCCCTCGCTGGGGAAGGGAGGGCTTTGCTCCACTGTCCACAGCGGACTTGTCTGAGATGCGCACCCTGACTCCTGGCTCTACCCTTGTGGCCTATGCACTCCCTAGCACTCCAGCTCCTGATGCTGTCTCTTCAGTTATAATTGAACAAACAACTCCGGGGACGTGGTTATTCCGACCACAGCACCTCCCTCGCCTCTCCAGCTCCTGGAGGCTCAGGGTCATGTCCTTCTGCCTCTGTTCTGTCACATCACCTCTCCTCTGACCCCATCCTCCTGCGGCCCCTGTGTAAGGACTCAGATAAGCTCAGCTCATCTCCCCACCCCAAGATCCTTAGCTTAATCATAGCTACATGGTTCCGGTTCCCCACCACAGGAGTCAGCCACTCGCAGGTTGGTGAGGAGGAGCGTGCAGACACACTTGGGGCACCATTCAGAGAGCACACTGTGTTGTTGGAAATGCACCTCTTCAGCGATGACTCCTCACTGAGGCCCCTGGCACCGAAAGGGCTCAGGAAGGCTCCACTTCCATCTCAAGCTATTTCTTGAAACTGACCTACAAAAGCTGCCCTGGTCTCCCTGGACTGTAGCACCACAGCAGCTGTCCCAAATAACCAGGCCCTGGAGCGGTGAGTGCACTAGCTGAGAACTCAATTTCCTTTCTGGGTCCCAAGACAACAGGCCCCATTAGAGTGTGAGGACAGCTGTTCCTTACCAGGACCATGAGTACTACTATAGACGCAGACACCTGCTTCCGTGTCTCTCTCTACATGGGATGGAGGGACGCTTCCAGCTCATCCTGGATGACGTGTGTTGCTGGGACCCATCGTGAGCCCACAAGCATCATCATCATCATTTTATTTTATTATTATTTTGAGACAGGGTCTTGCTTTGTAGTTCAGGCTGACTTTGATTTCACTATGTAGTCCAGGTTGGCCTCGAACTTGTGGTGATCCTCCTGCCTCGGCCTCCAGAGTCCTGGGATTACAGGCATGCACCACCACGCCCAGCCATTAAGCATTTTTGAGAGCTCTCAGAGGCTCAGGGAGCACTTCCTCCACCCTATCTCTCATTCCACCCCATTAGCCCAGCTGTCCCCAGCTGCCACCTGAGTGGAGCCTGCGGGAAGAAGCCTGGGATTCCTAGGGCACACTTGGGGTGCTGTCTAGGACCCAGGACTGAAGGCTGACTCCTGCTGGACATCTTGGTGGGGACACCTGTCTGTTTCCACGCTGTGTAAGCCCTGAGGTTCTGGCGCTGAGTGGCAGGTCTGTTCTTGCTGTGGGCTGCAGTGGACACCAGGTCACCACTGCACCTCCTTGCCCAGCACCTCATCCCTTGTCCCCGAAAGGCTGCCTTCCTGGTCAATCTTTCCCACTGCACCAGCTCTGGGTGCCCACTCGTCCTGGCTGCTCTGTCCTGTTCCCTGACAGTTTTCCAGGGACGCTTTGCTCCTGGCCATTGGCAGGTCCTCCACTCCTGGAAGGTCAAATGTACCTCATACCAGAGGAAAGCTGTACCCCAGGATTGCAGCTGAGAAACCGCTGGCCTGGCTGGGCCGTGCGGCTCTATGGTGAGTGCTTGTCTACGGTGGGGAGGCCCTGATTCCGCCTAGCTCTGCAGAAAACAAAAACAAAAACAAAAGTTTTTCTGTAATTTCACTCCTATTGTGTCCTTTTAAAATAAATGTAGTAGAGTAGAGGTTTCAGAGAAGTAACTAGGGAAGATTTGTCCCTTATTCCTAAGGCCTGAAACTCAAGCCCCTTAAGGCTCAAACCAACAGGGCTCTCGACTGAGTCCCTTCCCCGCCCCACGGGTTCTGTGGGGGCCATGGGTGATAAGCAGTGAGTGCAGCGAGGGTCCCCTGGCCCTGATCTCTGACAACTGCCTGCCTCTGCTCCCTGCAGGAGGACAGTGTGGCCTGAGATGCTCCTGGTTGACACAGGGTCGCCCCTCTGAGCTGGGAAGGGGAGCCCAGTGCCCCCGAGGCAAAGCTGAACCCTCAGAAGCTCAGACATGCCATCCCCCAGTGCAGAGTGGGCCCCTGCCTCCCCACCAACCTGCTCTACCCTCCTCCGGCTTCGGGGTCTCTGCAGTGTCCTGAAGCACAGCCTTGCTTCCCTTCCTCCAGATGACCTTTGCTAGAGCTGTGGAAGACAGCATCCTTCCCTGAAGTGAGGGCAGTCTGCCTACACTGGGGAAACACGGGGCCAACGGGCAGCCAGACTGACTGCCTCCTTCAGACAGTCAGTCCCCAGCTCAGATCCCACCGATCAGCAGCCACGGGGCATGCAGGAGACTCTGGCCTTCACAGCGGACCCAGGGAACTGGGTGGAGGGTGGGGCTCTGGCTCAGCTCGTCAGCCTATCGGCAGCTCGGCTTCAGTCCCCAGAGCTGGTCCTAGGGACTGCTGTCAGGAGCCCCTGTCCTCAATAAACACGTGGCATCAGAAATGCAAGATTTCATTTCCACTTTGACAGCAGACTCTCCAGTTTGTTCCAGGTCGTGGAACATTTCAGATGTCCCTGCTACCCAGGAGACGCTGCATGTACAGCTCTGCAACAGCTCTACACACTTCTAACGTGACGTCTTAGTGCCACCTCCTGGCTGACTAGAGATTTGAGATGCTCTGCATCCCTCGCAAGGCCATCAGAACAGTCCAAGAAGCGGGCTGAATCTCACACACGACAGGGAGCAAAAGAAGGTGTGTGGACAGAGAAGTATGTGCACCCATGTTTATAGCGGCACAGTTTGTAATAGCTAAATCTTGGAAACAACCTATTTGCCCATCCGTTGGAAACTGGATAAAGAAGTTGTGGTTTTTCTATAAAATGGAATATTACTCAGCCATAAAGAGCGAGAGAATAGATGCATTCATAGGAAAATGGATACATATTGAAGATATACTCCTAAGTGAAATAAATAAGTCCCACATGTGTAAATACCAAATAGTTTCCCTGGTGTGAATATTCTGCAACAATGCATAAGATTCTAATAAGATTACTGACATTTAGAAATGGGAGGAAAGGAGCTAAAGGTGTAGGGAAGGTGTGATACGTAGGGGAAGAACAAAAAGGGAAAAGAAAAAAATGTGAGAGAATGAAAAGATGAAAATAAAGTGTTTGTAGATGGGGAGGGGAGGAGGGGGTGAAGGGAGGGCAGAGGTAAGGGGAAAAAAATGAGAATCAAGACTTGCCATGTAAAGGTACATGATCCCAACAATGAATGTAACTGTACTGTATCCCTAAATGTACCAATAAACTCAATAAAAAAAAAAGAAGGTGTGTGGAAAAAGCATAACGCAATTCCACTTGCTGAAATTACAAAACCAAGCCAAACTAGTGTAAGCAGTAGGAGTTTTCCAGAGAAACAGAGATATAAAAGGTTAAAAAAACGGTGGATGTTTAAATTAAAAAAAATTATTATAGTAAAAGTCACACTGGATGAATCTCCTTAAAAACACTCACCCCTCACAAAAACAAAATTTCCTCACTTCAAAATACTGTACGTTCTTGCCACTTTCTAAAGCAGGTCTGAAAATGCTCTTTCGAGTGTCTTTAACTGTACTATTGTGGCTGCCTCAAGGCTCCATTTGATTTAAAATGCTTTTTTTCATGGTCATCTTGGCTTTGGAGAGAAGCCAGAAGTCACACAGTGCCAGATCCAGTGAATAAAGTGGATGAGAACACATTATCCTGTTTTTATTTGACATGTGCGACACAGAGCATTGTCATGATGGAAGATGAAACTGTCCATTTTCTCAGGTTTTTTAGGCATATTGTTCTTGAAAGCTCTCATAAACTCTTGTGATAGTCAGAGTTTACTGGTCTGCTCCTGGGTGCGAACTTACTAGAACCCACTCAAGATAAAAAACTCAACACCTTGATGTTGGATCTTTTTTTTTTTTTTGGTACTGGGAATCAAACTCAGGGCCTCATGCTTGCCAAGCAGGCACTCTGCTGCTAAGCACATTCCCTGCCCTCAATGTTGAATCTTGATTCATGTGCTTTTATTGCACAAGGACAACTGGGTATTTCCAGTGAGAAGTCTGCACCTTGGTCTCAGGATCACAACCACAGACCCACGTTTCATCTCCCATGATGACTTCTCTCAACGCTAGAATCTGAAGCAGCAGGATTCAGCGTTTGTGGTCCTGTGTGAATTAGGTTATTGCTTTTTTCCATGGGCCTTAACCACGGGGCACAGCAACACTGCAGTCTCCCCACTGCCCTGCAGGGTGGCAGCCTGTTTCCTAGTAGCCAGGATCAATGCCCCAGCCACCCTAGCAACTCCCTTCTTTGCGTGTGGCTCTGAGGCACCAGAAGCCCAAAAAGCCTCGGTGGCATCTCAGCTTCCAGCCATTCAGAACTGCTGTGTCTCCTGGTAGACACTCATCTCCCACTGAAGCTAAGAAGGTCAGGACAGGAAGCACGGCGGAGGTTGTGACAGGTCCACTCCCAGGTTCACCCTTCGGTTCCTGGCTATCGGAGAAGTGGGCCCCATGCACCTGTGCTGACCACGCCCTCTGGAGAAGTGGCCCTTTCCCTGCAGGCCTGGCCCCCTGTGCGCTGTGCCAGGTCTTCCAAATGCTATTCCCACCCCTACCCAGCCAGAGTGGTGGAGAGCACAGGGTGAGCAGGAGACCCTGCCAGCGTGGGCCACAGCTATGCCTCACTGCCTGGGCAGTGAGCTCCCTGCCTGGGGGACCAGCATTCTGCAGGTTTGGATTGTTTCGCAGGAGCAGTGCCAGGCACAGGCAAGTCCATATCCAGGGACAGTGTCAGGTCTGGGAAGGACAGAATACCGACCCTGCTCCAGCAGCTGGCCGGGTGCCAGGGAGTGGTGCTGCATCAGGAACTCGGTGCTAACATCCGCTACAGGTGGACAAGACACGCAGTGGTGGCTGGAGCAGGTCAGTCTTGATCGGTAGAACTCCGCGCTGCTGCTCCCAGGCATCTTTCGTGCTTGCCACCATGTGTGAGCTCAGGACAGCAACAGGGATAGCTGGGAAAGCGCCCGGCCAGCGTTCACAGCGTGGGGGTCATTCTAGGTGCTCTGCTATTCATGCCCCTCCTGAATTTGCCCCTGGTGCTGTGGCTTGTGTTTAGATGTCCCCCCAAGCCTCAAGCTTTCTCAGAAGGGCTGAATCTAGCGTGTGTGATTGACTCATGGTGCAGTGCTAGGCCTGAGGGCACTAGGATTAAGGGCATGAGTGCTACTTGCTGAGCAGTCTGCATAAGATAAAGGGCAGAAAGATGCTGCTAAGCTTCTTTGCTGCTTTTCTGTTTTCTTCTGCCATGAACTGTTGCTCCTCTGCCACCCTGCCTTGGAGACAGTCAGTTATGGACTGAAACCTCTACAAACTGTACACCACATAAATCTTTCCCTTGTAACTTTGGGTGTCAAGTGTTTTGTCTCAGCAATGAGAGAAAAGTAACACACTTGGGGAGCATTCATACCAGACATAAATGTCTTTTGGGGTTTTTGCCCACTCAGAGTTTATCTACATTTCCTTCTCACCAGTTTTCCAGTCATGTTTCTTCCAAGTACCTGACGGGCGACAGCCCATGACTGGGTATATGATTGCATCTCTTGCTTTTTTTTAATAAGGAATTATATTTACTCTTGTGATTAATGTATTCCTTTGCACCTCTTGCTTTATTTCTTGTTTCAGGCAAAGGCATATGGCTTAAAGCTGTGTATGCTCTGCTGGAAGAAGTCCCTTTCAGAGCCTCCCCGCAGGCTCATCCCAGGAAGAGCCGAAGGGCTGTGCTCCCCATGCTCGGGGCTGCTCCCACACTGTGCAGAACGTGCAAGCTGGCTCCAATGGAGTGGGAGTGCGGCGGGCCTTCAGGTCCCTGAAGCTGACACTCATCTCTGCAGTCCCTCCAGGATGTCCCCCAACGGACAGTGAATAAACTGAGGTCTGTCCAGACAAGGGAATGTTACTCAGCACTGTAGGAAATGAGTTACCAAGTACTGAAAAGACAGGGATGAACCTAGAACGCACAGGACTAAGTGAAAGAGCTAGGTGAAAATGCCAGGAACGCAATGATGTCACCTCTGTGACATTCTGGAGACAGTGGAAGCAATGTTGTGCCAGGGGTTGCGGGAAGAGGACTTAATAGGAGTCAGGGGATTTGTTAGGGCAGTGAAACTAGGTAGGATATGAGAAATAAAGGTAGGTAGAAAGGAGACTAGGTAAGTCAATGTTTTAGGCTCATTTTCCTACCTTTAAATGTTGGGATAGATTCCTGCTCAGCCCTGCCCACGGGCATTCCTCAAGAAGTCTGCAGTGCAGGATTCAGCAGCCCAACATTTACCTTGTCTGCCTCTTCCTCCTGCAAGACCAAGGGCACTGAGGCTGGATAAATCCTGAGGGGAACTCTCAGTCACCAGCCTTCACAATGGCCAGTTCCAGACCTCCAGGAGCGATGCCTAGAAGTCTTCAAAAGTAGAATCACCCCGGATCCCATTTAGAGCAGGGCCCTGTAGACCACCCCACGATGGGGTCCTCTTCCTTAAGCAGGAAGTTACCCCGTGATAGGAACTGAGGCAGCCCCCTTCTGAATAAGGACACGCGTCTCACGAAACAAGGTGCCTGAGGAGGAAGACATCTGAGAAGGAAGTTGGCTGAGGAGCAGGATGGCCAAGAAAGAGGGTGGCGGCCTATAAGGAGGGCAGGACGGCCGAAGAGATGCCTCTTCTCTGCTGTCCTTCTTCCCCACCAGCCTCCTCCTCTTCCTCGGGGGGCCTCCTCTGCCACCCTCCCCTCTGCTGCACTCCTCCGCCTCGCTCCTCTAGGTCCATCCCTCCTCTTCCTGCTCTACCACGGTCCTCCTTAACTGCCCTTCTCCTCAGACACCCGTTTTAAAGAACCGAGTTTATCACATCCCTGAGAGGATGGGCTGACGTTGGGAGAAAGACATAGCGGCAGCTGAGTCACCCCGCAGTGGATGGGCTGACACCGGGCATGGACGACGATATCAGCAAGTAGCCGGGAAAGGTAGGCTTATATAGGTATTGAAGGGGCCAAAGAAGTGGGGTGAAATATTTATGACTTGGGTGCCCAAGGAGGGCCTGCTCAGGTGTGTAGACAATCACTGGACTTCCCTGCGCCACGGGGAGTATACTTTGTTTTGTGTTTACTTGCTCTATTTTCTGAGAAGCTGCTGTTGTCCGCTGAAAGCCCGTTTGCTTTGTTCTGCTGGTTTAGGCCAGGCCTGAACACTCCTGACTCCTTTGTCCTCCTTCCCTCTCTCCAGCGTCCTCCTCGGGAGTCCTGCACCTCCGCAGCCCCCTCAGTGTCCTCCAACTGACTTCTCCTCCTGGGTGGGCCTCCTCTCTCACCGGGTCTCTCTTCCTTCCCGACTCTCCTCGGGTCGAGGCCCACAAGCGAGTCAGATCTACCCGTAGATGGCGCCCTTAACTTTGCCACCCACGCAAGCTCGCCTTTCTTGACTATCTCGCCGAGGGTTTTGCAAGAGGGAAGTGCGCACGCGCACAGAAGGACGGCGGCGGGCGGGGTGGGATGCGACGTGACGAGCGAGGGGCGGGGCCTGCGCG
>NW_022900942.1:68688310-68689880 GCF_012274545.1 Fukomys damarensis
GCCGGCCGGCTCGGCTCTGTATCTGGGATTTACCTCAGCGCGGCACCTGGGCGTCGCTGCCCCTTCCCTGTGCCCCTCACTGCGGGCAGGTTCCGGGCCTGCAGTCCGGGAATTGAGGTGTTTCTCGCTGGACCTGCGAGAGGATGGGGTTGACCCTCACGGGCGGGGGTGAAGCTCGGCGCTGGTGGAGAGGAGTCCGGAGTGTGGGTGGTCTGCGTTCTGCACAGCTCCGAAATAACCGTCTGAAGACCGTTTTTCGTTCTTGCCTTCAAGTTTAATACCAATGATGTCTTGATAGCTGTGGTTTATCTGGAGAAGCCCTGGTGCTCGCGCCGCACAGCTGGGTCTCTGGACGTCTGTGCGCTCAGCTGCAGAGCGGGCTTGTCCAGCCGCCGCCCGCGTCCCCAGCGCCCTTCTTGGGCTGCGCACTCTGCTGCCAGGAACTCCTGATCCCCGCCCCTCCGAACTTCTTTCCTCTTTTTCCGAATTTGCTTATTTTGGTTATCTCGTATCCATGGAATTGTGGAATATTTGTCGTTGGTGTCCATTTCACTTTGCGTAGTATTGTCAACATGCATCCGTCTAGTAGCATACATCAGAACTTCATTTCTCTATGAAACCCGTGATATTTGTCTGCATTGAACACGTTCTGCTCATCTATTCATCCATCCATACTTTTTGCCTGTTGTGAAAATGTCTGCTGCGAACATTGGAGTACAAATATCTTTGAGTTTCAGGTATAACATTATCTTACATAATTGTCATAAATTGGGTGACATGAACAGCCTTTCTATATTAATGAAAGAGCTCATACTCTATATGACAACGTGAGATCAGCATAATTTGAATTTATAAGGAGGTCATATGGAATGTTTTTTTATAACTGAAAATAAGTTTATAGGTGTATATTTCATTTTAAATTTGTTTTTCATTATTTTGTGGCTTTCTGTCCATTTTTTATAGTGCTTTTTTTTTACTGAAGAACATGCATGTATGCATATATGCATACAGATTTTTATTTGTGCATATGATGTGCCTTTTTAAAAAAGGAAAGATTACTTACAGGTTTGTTGTCATCGTAACAGTCATTGTTAATATTTATTGGTTATCTCTCTTCTTTTGGTTTTGCTTTTTTGCGACAAGGTCTCACCATGTAGCTCAGGAAGGCCTTGAACTCACTGCTACCCTTTTGCCTCAGCCTCCAGAGGCCTGCACCACCCTGCCTGGCTGTTGTTTTTTTTTTTTTCAGTGATTTAAATAACTGTCACAGCTGTATATTCGTATGTGTAAGCTTTGCATTCAAAAATTTTTCTCCCACAGTTGCTGCATTGTTGTGCTAATTATTTTGAAGAGATGATAGTATCTTTTAACATAATGATAATTAATGTCTTTTAACTAAACGCTATATATTTTTCCTTGAGACAGGGTCACACTAAGTTGTCCAGGCTAACCTTGAACTTGCAACTCTCTTGTCTCCCTCCTGAGTAGGTAGTTACACATGTCCAGCACTGTACCAGCTTTAAACATTTTTTTTTTTTTTTTTTTTTTTTTGTTTTTTTTACAGGTTCTC
>NW_022900942.1:68689907-68717638 GCF_012274545.1 Fukomys damarensis
TTGGTTTTTTTGAGACAGAGTCTCACTAGGTAGTTGAGACTGACCTGGAACTCACTATGTAGCCCAAGCTGGTCTCGAACTCACAGTGATCCTCCTGCCTCAGCCTCCCAAGTGCTGGGATCACAGGCATGCGCCACCATGCCTGGCCCAGCTTTAAACATTTTGATTAACAATTGGCAAATTGAAGGTTGGGGATTTAGCTCCCACAAGGCCGCCTGCCTCACAAGCACAAGTCCCAAGTTCGATCCCTGGTATCCCCCCAAAAAAAGAATTGGCAAATTGTTTTCATTTCAGCAGTGCTAAAGATAGAACCCAGGGCTTCCCACATGATACACAAGCCTGTAGCACTGATATATCCCCACTTGAACCATTTTATGTTGCTAGTTAAGGGTATTGATTTGAAAGCATTGTTGCCATGTTGGGGATTATGTTTTTAAAAAAGTTCAATTGGCATCTGTTTTGTAATTGTAATATTTTGCAATAATAAAGTTAAATGTTTTGCTTTAACTTTTGCACATGTGGTTTGACCTGTGTTATTTGTGGGTTATGTATTTGTGAATTTGCTTAGTAGCTAAAATTTATGTACAACCCCAAAGTGAACCATCTGTAAGGTGTGGAACTGTACACCTTGAATTTCTGAACACTTGTTACCAGCCGTGGTGGAACAGTGTGGCATTCTGTCTATCTACTTTAGCATATACTGTAAGCAGATTCTTCTCATGGTGGCTTATTGCTATGAGTTTTGTTCTGTTGGTTATTTGGTAGCTTGAAATGGTTACCAGGTGTCGGGTGGAAATGTCTGCTGGTGTTCTTTAAGCACAGGAGAGCTGTGATCGGCTCACACTCCTGTGTCTCATGGGCTCATTCAGGCATGAATTAGCGTCTTGGCTGCAAGGTGATGAACTAGCAATGCATGCTTTATAAGATGCCTTTAAACATGCAGGAAAGCGTTGTGTTCTTTGGCCGATGAAGATGTTAGAACCTGGGGCTCACTGAACCCAATCCTCCATCAGCCCTGTGAACCATGTTTCAGTAGTCAGGGCCCTGGGAAAAATGACACCGTCTGCTGAGGGAGTTGAGAGGCTGTGAGTGTGGCTGGGTTCTTGCCTGATGTGCATAAAGCCATGGGTTTGATCCCCAGTAGTGGGGAAAATACTAGACAATTGACTGTGGTTGCAGTTGTCTTACTACTTGTCAGCTTGTGTACTTAGATCCCTCAGTGCCTGGCTCCAGTGTACTGATTCAGTCTGGTTATTTTGGGGTATCAATTTGTAGGAATTCTTTATATAAAATACCTGTCTTTTGTTTCTTTACAGGTCTGGGATAAAAGTGAAAGTGGAGATTGGTATTGTACAGCTAGCTGGAAGGTTAGTATTTTCACAATGATTAAAAAAATTGAAATATTTACTGTTTGATAGTGTGAAAGACTTACTGTTCAGTTTTGAGAAATTCATAAAATCTATAGGTATTTCTTTTCCTAGAAAGATATTTTACATTTCTTCCCCATTAAGTTTATTGGTACATTTTAGGCATACAATACAGTTACATTTATCATTGGGATTTTGACCTGATACATGATATATCTTGGTTCTTATTTTTCCCCGTTCCCCTGACCTCTCTTTATCCCCTCCACCCTTCCCTATTTACAAGGACTTTGTTTCCATTTTTTTCCCCTTTTCTTATATTTTTCTTTTCCTTCTTTCCTTTTCCCTATCCCTCCCATTTCCCCTACCTCTTTAGACCTTTTCTTCCTATTTCTCATTATCAGTTATACATTTCTGTCCTTATTTACACTTTTAGTTTTTCATATCAAAGAAACTTTTGTATTTGCACATGTGTCTCCTATTTTTTTTTTACTTAAGAGTATGGCCTCAGCTGGGCATGGTCGCATACACCTGTAATCCCAGCACTTGGGAGGCTGAGGAAGGAAGATCACTGCGAGTTCAAGACTGGCCTGGGCTACACAGTGAGTTCCAAGGCAGTCTGAACTACATAGTGAGACCCTGTCTCAAAAAAAGGTATGGCCTCAGTGTGCATCCATGTAGCTACACATGTCTCTAGTTTCTCATGCTTTGTGGCTGAGTGGTGCTCCATTTTATAGAAAAACCACATCTTCTTTATCCAGTCTCCAGTGGATGAGCAGTTGGGCTGTTTCCAAGTTTCAGCTATTACAAACTGTGCCACTGTAAACATGGCTGCGCATATATCACTGTGGTATGATTCTTTTAGTTCTTTTGGGAAGATACCCAGTAGAGGAATAGCTGCGTCAAATGGGGCCTCTAATTCTAGTTTTTTGAGGTATCTCCATATAGATTGGATATTTTATATTTTTTCACTTAAAATAATAAGAATATATTTAAAAGAATTTAAGTGTAAGAAAATTTGTAATTCTGTAGCATTCTGGTGTAACTATTCCTAGCATTTCAGCCTTCTTTACACACGCGTGTGCGTGTGTGTATACACACACATATACATATATGCGTATATAATATATATATATATATATTTTGTACCAGGGATTGAACAAGACCTCACACTTGCTAAGCTACATTCCCAGCCATTTTGTTTCATAGATAGTTTTATTCCCCCACCCTCCTCCCCTCCCTGAATGCTTAGGATTGGACCTAGGGCTTTTGCACTGAGTTTCGTCCCCAGCCCTTTGGCTCTTTTATTTTTTTATTTTGAGACAATCTCAGGCTGGATTTGAACTTGCTATCCAGCCCCAGCCTCCCAGATTGCTGGGATTACAGATGTGGGCCACCACATCCAGCTCTCGGCATCTCTTTTAATTTCTAAGATGCTGCCAAACTCTCTTCTAAGTGGCTGTGTCATTTTCTTTTCCCACAGGCAATATATAATTCATCTAGTTTCTCTAATTCTCGCCTACATTGATGTTATCTTTTTTTTATAGCCGTTTTTGTGGTATGGGGCCTGAATTTAGGACCTTGCCCTGGCAAGGCAGGTGCAGTGCCACTGAGCTAAATGCCCAGCCCTGATTTATATATTTTTTAATAGCTAAGTTTGTTTTATTTTATCATGCTTATTTGGCTTTCATATATCATCTTCTTTTTTTGTTATATATCTTCTTTGATGAAGAATTTATCCAAAATTTTTGCCCTTTCAAAAAAATTTAAAGTGATTCACATATGAAATTATTTTAAACAAGTGGCATTTACTTCATTCACAGTGTTATACAACTGTGACCTGTTTCTAGTGCCAAAACATTTTCCTCATTTCAAAAGGAAATCCCTACATTTTGCTGCTTATTACTAATGTATTTCATACATACCTGCTATGTCTTTAATGGCTCTTCATAAACATCCAGAAATGTGGCTGGTTTGGAACTTTTTTTGTATGATGGACATCTTCATGTGAACCTTATTCTTTAGATTGCAGTTTATTTTTGGATATTGTGTAAATTTTTTTTCATTGAATTTTTTTCATTTTTTATCATTGATTGAGTTTATTGGTATAATTTAGATATACATTATGATCACATTCATCATGTGGAATTTGTACCTGTACATGATCTATCTTTATTCATGTTCTTTCCCATTCCCTTCCCCTCCTTTCTACCCCTTGTCCCCTTATTTACAAGAGCTTTGTTTCCATTTTATCTATATTTTCTCAATTGTTTTTCTTTTCTCTTCCTTTCCCTGTCCTCCCTCCTTTGTGCCCCTTCACATTGAACCTTTTCTTCCTATTTCACAATATTTATTATACATTTTGGTCTTCTTTTAGTTTCACTTTTTCACGCCAGAGAAACAGTGTGGTATTTTCACAACAGTGTCCAATATATTTCTCTTAAGAGCAGGGTCTTTATGGCTGAGTAGTACTCTATTGTGTTAAATAAAACCCACATCTTTATCCATTTATGGGTTGATAGGTATTTGGGTTGCTTGCGAGATTTAGCTATTACAGACTGTGCTGCTGTGAACATTGGGTGTGTGTATATCATTGTAATATGCTTTTAATTCTTCTGGGAAGATACTGAGAAGGGGGAATGGCTGGGTCAAATGGAACTTCTTTTTCATATAAATATGTAAAAATATCAATATCACTGCTCAATATCACTGGTACTTGAGAAATGCAAATTAAAACAACACCAAGATTCCATCTCACTGCAGAAAGAATGACTTAGCAAGAAATCAACCAATAACAAATGCTAACAGGGCTGTGGGGCAAAAAGAAACCCTTCTCCACTGTAGGTGGGAGTGTAGACTGGTGCAACCACTCTGGAAATAAATGTGGAGATTTCTTCAAAAAGCTAGATTGCAATTTATTAGGAATGTAACATTTAACAAAACTTTTGCTTAGTGCTTTTTTTTTTTTTTTTTGTACTGGGGAATCGAACTTGGGACCTTGTGCTTTTGAGGCCCCTGGCCCTGCTTAGTACATTTTTTACATGATAGCTCTATATAAGTAGAAATTGAAAGTAAAACAAACTGGACAAAACAGGGTGAAAAATAAGGGTTTAAGTTTACCTGTGATTGGTGACATTGTTACCATGTAGAAGTTACTGGGTTACCAGAGTGTTTTCATATTGTTCAGTGTAAAACAAGTTAGATATGCAGAAGCATGGCATTTTCTGAGTGTTACAGGTGGGAAACATCAGCAGTGAGAACTTGAAGCTTTTCT
The DNA here is from genome assembly GCF_012274545.1 of Fukomys damarensis. NCBI lineage: Eukaryota > Metazoa > Chordata > Mammalia > Rodentia > Bathyergidae > Fukomys > Fukomys damarensis. The sequence continues at coordinate 68,694,546 of NW_022900942.1, forward strand.
GGCTTCTTTTCAGCCAGTAGGAAGAGTTGTAGAATAGGAATTGGATATTCTTCCGATATGAAAGTAGTGGTGCAGGACTTCCCAGGTGCTCCTCCATTAATGATGAGCTGATGTCCCAGTGAAGCCATCACATATTGGGAATGCACTCCTTCACCCCACCTGCCTGACAGCCTATGTAGCGTGTGTGGTGTCCCTCATGCTTCTGTGGTCTGGCTCATTGGGAGCTGCAGTTCCTGCGCTGTCACCCATCCCAAGACACATACTGGTGTCTGTAGCCCAAGAAAGAGCACGACCCAAGATTTGAAGGGAAGTGTTACTTTCATGCCTGTGTGAAGTTGAAGAATGTTAAGTTGAAGTATGTAAATCAGGGATCTCTGTAGATTTCAGGATACAGGGATATGGGCTTCTCACGTGTACTTCTGCCCTGGCAGCTCTTTTCCTAGAGGATCATTGTCGACTCACCCATCAGCTGACTCCTTTAGCACTGTGTGCTGCTATGGACTGTGGAGTTTCAAAGCAATAATTATTATTATTATTTTTTGGTTTTTTGAGACAGCGTCTCACTATGTAGTTGAGACTGACCTGGAACTCACTATGTAGCCCAGGCTGGTCTTGAACTCATAGCAATCCTCCTGCCTCAGCCTCTTGAGTGCTGGGATTACAGGCGTGTGCCAACAGACCCGGCCGAAGCAATTATAATTGTTACATTATTGTGACTTAGCAGGGTGCATGCTAGGCAGGTGCTTTTCCACTGATCCTCATGCCCAGACCCAAATACATAATTATCTTCTGAAGCATTGGTACACCATAATACCGACTGGAGTACAGTTTAGAGAGGCTGGAGGTATAGTTCAGTGTTAGAGCACTTTTCTAGCATGCATAAGACGCTGAGTTTGATTCCTAGCACTGTGGTCATGGGGGGAAACTGTGTAAAGTATACAGTTAGAGATATTCATGATGCGTACTTACTACCATTCTAATTCCAAAACGTTTTCATCATCTTAAGAGGAAGCAGGCCCTGTATCCATTCACCTGTCACCTCCTGTTCCCCTGTTGCAATTGGTGACCACTAATCTTTCTGTCACTACAAGTTTTGAAGGATATAATTTGGGCTAATTTAATTTATTTTTGTTAGGCTATTTCCTTTTCTTTCTTTCTTTCTTTTTTTTGAGACAAGGTCTCACTGTGTAAGGGTGGCCTAGAATGCTCTGTAGGTCCATGCTGGCCTTGAACTCACGGTGATCCTCCTGCCTCAGCCTACTAAGTGCTGGGGCATGCACTAGCATGCCCTGCTGGTGTTTTTACAGAAAAGAGTTTGCAAGGAAAAAGGTGGAGGACCTGTAGAATGTTAGTAAGCTTGGTTAAACTAAACTGTGTGGCAAGTCTCCAGCTGTTAAGATGGAAGTAATGCCTAACCAGCTGGGTTTGTCCCCATACAGTGACTTAACTCCATAAGGGCCACATCCTAAATATTGAGAATCTTCTAAAGTTTAAAATTTTTACTTTTTTATTCAAATGTTAAGTTGATCAGTTTTCTCCTCATAGAAGTAAGAAATACTTGTATTTCATTTCTTTAGGTAAAACCTTAAATGTGTGAAGTGTGAATGAACTGGATTTTGTTTGTTTTTTATTCCCCAGACGCACAGTGGATCTGTGTGGCGTGTGACATGGGCCCATCCTGAATTTGGGCAGGTTTTGGCCTCCTGTTCTTTTGACCGAACAGCTGCTGTGTGGGAAGAAATAGTCGGAGAGTCGAATGATAAGCTGCGTGGACAGAGTCACTGGGTGAGCCCCGTGGAGGGAGGAGCTCCGCCCCTGAACGCCTGGGCCCCTGGTGAATGGCCCCGCTCAGCCTGGCTTTTGGTTTGCTGCTCTTTCTTCCGTAATTTTCTCCTGCTGAATTTGGCCCAGGGTCTGAATGGTGCTCAGGAGCACTTAGAGCACTGTCTAGTTAAAAACTCGTGACAGATTTAGAGTATTTGCTTTGTATCTGATTTTAGTTAATTTTAGTATATTTTATGATTTTGTACGGTAATTAGATAATCACTTCAGGCTCCCTCTAAAATCTTCAGACAGTTGTTTTCTGCTTTGTGTGTATGTGATTTTGGTGGTCCTGGGGATTGAACCCAGGGCCTCACGCGTTAACCACTAGCTCTGCTGCTGAGCTACCCCCAGCCTGTTCTGTAGTCACTTTCCATTCTCGGGAAAACACTCTTCCTTATCTGGCTCTGCTTTAAGCTCCAGCTCTGCTTGGACTGGATGATGAATTCTGCACAGGAACATAGCCTACGTGCTGTTCAGGTTCCTTCTGCATCTTGAAAGCAAAAGAATGAGACTGAATTATGTTTCAGATGCTTTCTGGCTTTCGTTTCTTGGCAGTACTGGGATGTACCATGGAGCTACATCCCCAGCCCTTTCTATTTTTTATTTTGAGGTGATCTCACCAAGTTGCCCAGACTGGATTTGAACTTGGAATCCTCATTCCTTTGCCTCTGTGTACCTGGGATTACCAGTGCCCAACCCTGACCAACTTTTAATTTTTTTATTTTGAGATAGAGTCTTAAGTTGCCAGGTTGCCCAGCATGGGCTTAAACTTTTGATTCCCCTGCCTCAGCCTCTCAGAGTGCTGGGATTACAGGCATGTGCCACCATGCCCAGCTCCTGTCTAACATTTTTATTGAAGACTTGCCTTTCGTTTTTCCATCGTGTCTTAGTTTTCCTGACAGATAACCATGTGGATGTTGTGCACAAAAGGGTATTTGCAGTGAGAGAGGCCCCTCTGCCTGCTGCTTGGTCCCTTTCTGATGTTGAGTGTTGTGTGCCATCCGGGTCAGGATGGCCATGTGAGCTTACTTTCTACTTCCAGCATTGGTGTACTGTCATTGGCCAGCATTCTCCTGTCAGTTCTTTTGATACATACCTAGGAGTACAATTACAATAGTAGGCAGTTGTGTGTTTAACTGTTTTCCACAGTGGCTGCTCCATTTTACATTCCCACTCACGGTGACACTGTCTCCTGGTTTTTCTGCTAATGGCTGCCCTGCTGGGTGGGAAGTGGTGTCTTCTGTTTGATGGGGATCTCTGTAGTAGTTAAGGGTGCTGGTGATCTTTTCAGGGGCTTGTTGGCTAGTCTATGGCTTCCGTGGGCAAAGTCCATTGTTCTTTCTTTTTTCTTGGTAGTGGCCCCAGATGTCACATACGCTTGGCAAAGGCTGTGACTAAGCCACATCCCCAGTCTTTCTTCTGTTTTCTTTTGAGATGAAGTCTTTCTGGTTTCCCAGGTTGGCTTGCATTGTGGTCCTCCTGCCTCAGCCCCCCAAGTATCTGGGATTATAAGCCTGTGCCATGACACCGTGCTTTATTTTTTTATTTTTATTTTTATTTATTTTTTTGGTACTGGGGATTGAACTCAGGGCCTTGTGCTTGTGAGGCAGGCACGGTGCCACTGAGCTAAATACCTGTCCCGTACAGTTTTTTTTTTTAACCTCACTTTATTTTTTAATTTAGTTCTTGTTGGGCATGGTGGCTCATTCCTATAATCCCAGCACTTGGGAGGCTGAGGCAGGAGGCTTGCTTCGAGTTCAAGTTCAACCAGTCACTATTTTGTCCAGGCTGTTCTCCACTTTGTGGAGGATTAATCTGCCACGCCTCCTGAGTAGCTAGGACTGCTGGTGAGTTAATTTTTGTGTACACCATAGTGGGGCGAGCAGTGGTTCTGCTGCCTGTCTAGCAAGTGCAAGACCTGAGTCTGAACACTGGTACCAAAAAAAAACAAAACAAAAAAAACCCCACAAAAAAACAACTAGTATACACCATAGTCTACATTGGATGGTTACAAAGTTACAATATGGGTATACAGCTCTGCCAGCACCACTTGCTGAAAGACTGGCCTCCCCTGTCACTTGGCCTCACAGATGAGCTGGCTGATCATGGAGGATTTCTTCCTGGGCTCCATTCTATTCTGTTGGCCTGCACAACTCACTGATAACTGATGTAGCTTTGTAGCTTGGACACTATTTTTTTTTTTTTTTTTTTTTTTTTTTTTTTTGTATCAGGAATTGAACTCGGGTCCTTGTGCTTGCAAGACAGGCACTATTGAACACTTTTGTTTTACATGTCTTTTATAGGGGGATGAATTAGTCCGATTGCTTTTGCACTAGGGTTTCCTTATGGCAAACACCTGCTTCTGGAGGAGAAGGGAAATCCATAGAATTAGGAAGTTTCAGTATATTTATTTGTATTTAGTTAAATCAAGTGCCATTAGTACATTTATGTACTAATTTTTCCCCATTTCTGTTAACCAGTGCTATCTGTAGATGAAAGTTTGCTGAGACACTTCTTTGAAATTTATGTGGTATTGTTATTTATTTATTTATTTTTGGTACCGGAGATCGAACTCGGGACCTTGCACTTGCAAAGCAGGTGGTGGAACCACTGAACTAAATCCCTGGCCCTTGTTCTTTTAATACTGACGCTCCTTAGGTATTTTACTAATTACAGGCAGTAAAGTGTTTTGAGTTCTAAAAGTTTTTGACCTTCTCAGTCATATATTGTTCAATCTGGGTTTCAGAAAATGGCTTTAAATGTGATGTTGGAATGTATAATTATCACAGTGCCAGGTAGTAATGGGCCAAGTGTGGTTAACTGACATTTGTGCTTAAGAAGAATTACAAGTTTTCTTTTTACCATTAAGAATCTTAAGTCAGTTCATTGACTGCTTGCAGCATGCCTTGCATGACAGAGCTACTTCTGTGAAAATGCTAACATGTTCTGGCTTTATGATCATCTTACATAGAAAGGTAGGCTTTCTTTGTTTTTTTTTTGGTTTTTTGAGACAGGGTCTCACTATGTAGTTGAGACTGACCTGGAACTCACTAAGTAGCCCAGGCTGGTCTCGAACTCACAGTGATCCTCCTGCCTCAGCCTCCCAAGTGCTGGGATTACAGGCATGTGCCACCACGCCGGGCTGAAAGGTGGGCTTTCTTAAGGCAGACTTTATGCCTTAAAGACAAGAGTTACAGTTCGCTGAATTGTTAGTGATTATTATGTATGCATGTGATATTTTGCAAGTACTTTGTAGGAAGTTGAGACTAGACAGATTTTAAACAGCTTACTCAAGAGTATGTGCCTGGTAATTGGTGAAGGACTTTGTGTGATTCTAGACCCTGTTGTCCTTTGACCCTACCAGCTGTTCTTTTTGTATGCAGTTTAAGTTATTAATGACTTTTTTTCAGGTGAAGAGGACCACACTGGTGGATAGCAGAACATCTGTTACTGATGTGAAGTTTGCTCCCAAGCACATGGGTCTCATGTTGGCCACCTGCTCAGCAGACGGAATAGTCAGGATATATGAGGCGCCCGATGTCATGAATCTCAGCCAGTGGTCCCTGCAACATGAGATCTCTTGCAAACTAAGCTGCAGCTGCATTTCTTGGAACCCTTCAAGGTAAGCTTATGTATCAAACCTCTGATGCTACCATCCTAGTAAAACAAGCTAGTAATTTTTAAGGTAAGACTTTGATGGTATATTTTCTCAAAAAATGCTTTTTTCTCTTTTTGAGACAGGGTCTCAAGGCTGGTCTTGAACTTGTGGTAATCTTCTTGCCTCAGCCTCCCAAGTGCTGGGATTACATACATGTGCCTCTATGCCTGAAAAAAAATGCTTTCTTAAATAAAATGTATTATCTAACATAAATTCCCCTATTTCACTCTGCTATCTCGTCTTTATGTTTTTGCTGCACAGAGGATGCCAGACTTTGTATATATTTTGGTGTGAACTTCCTGGGCATTACATACATTTTGTCTGTATGTACTAATGTATTCATAAACACAAATTTATGCAAATACAGGCAGATGCATAGTAATACAGGTAGACACAGACAACAGGCATGTATAAACTCATACATTTTCCTTTTTTCACTTACAGATTCCTTATGGGTATTTTCTCATTCATATTTCTAGCCCCGTTATGTCAGTTTTTGTTTTTTTTGGTACTGGGGATTGAACTAGGGACCTTGTGCTTGTGAGTATGTCATTCTTCTTTGGGCGTCTCTGTAGATTGTGACCATCTACATATGCCAGTTACTTTTTATTTTAACTATTTTGTAAAAATTTCAAGAGTCATTTGATGCAGAAAAAAATTTTAACCCAGAAGAATATAAAACAAAAGTCAAAATTCCGTCATCCCTAAAATGAATACTGTTAGTAGTTCTAATTCTGGTAAGTCTGGTAATTCTGGTAGTCAGTATTACGTTTCTTAATGATTTACTTACGCCACTGGCTCTTGCTGTGTTTACCTTAAACAGTATTCATTGATATGAAAGATGAATGTAGCACATTTATAAAACTTTCTACTTCCTGTGGTATGATTAGTAGATATTTGTGGTAATGTTGATAGTTTAAAATTTTCGTTTATGTATTACCAATTTTTAGATAATGGTTCTTCTCATAAAAAAGAAATTAGCAGGACCAGGGATTTAGCTCAGTGGTGCTGTGCCTGCCTTGGTATTCATTGATATGAAAGATGAATGTAGCACATTTATAAAACTTTCTACTTCCTGTGGTATGATTAGTAGATATTTGTGGTAATGTTGATAGTTTAAAATTTTCGTTTATGTATTACCAATTTTTAGATAATGGTTCTTCTCATAAAAAAGAAATTAGCAGGACCAGGGATTTAGCTCAGTGGTGCTGTGCCTGCCTTGCCAGTCCAAGGTCTGGAATTTGATCCCCGGTACTCGAGGAAAAAAAAAAAAAAAGAAATTAGCTTATTTTGTTTCTACTTTACCTTGACTCTTCCATTTCCTAATATTTACTATATTGCATGTATGCTGGCAAGATTTATTTACATTCTGTAAATGTTTAATATGTGGATATGTATTTTGTCTTTGAGTACTAGTTGATTCTAAAAGTAGCAACCAGATTTACATTGGATTTATGTAAATGTTCATTGTAGATGTGAAGGTAATCTGTTTCATCAAAACTTTATTTTTTCCAAAGAAAAAGCTGGTGTTACCTTCTGGTGGATGCTTTTTTGTTAGATGACTTGTTATTTTCTGAAATTTTAGTAATAAAGAACCAAAACTTCTTTTTTATTTTTTTTTTGGCACTGGGGATCAACTCAGGTCCTTGCACTTGCGAGGCAGGCACAGTGCCAGTGAGCTAAATCCTTGGCCCAAAAATTTATTTTTTCAATTACCACCTTTTGTTTTTAGCTCTAAGAGACTAGCAGATGATAATGCTGAGGTTAAGGAAGGGTAACTTGTTCACAGTGACACTAACCTGGATGAGGAAGGCAGAGGAAGTTGATGATTTGATACAAAAACAAAAAACTGTTTAATTCATTGTCCACTTCAGGAGAACCATTCCCTGATAACCTTTGCTCTTTTTGAAATGAGGTTTCCTTGTGTTTGAGTCTTGAGGATGAAGGGGCCTGACTCCTGGAGGCTCAGTCTTTCCTCCTCTTCTTATATCTGCATTTCTCCTTCTGTACAAACCATTGAAAACCTTTTTGTTGTAACATTGGCCTCAGCAGGAATCCTTTTATTTTGCAGATATATGACTAGATTTTTCAGGAGGAAAAATTGCTAAAATGTCTCAGGTATTTTTCTGTAATCTATTGAATACCTCACACTTTTCTTTTTGGAGATTTTGGAGAAAGGCCTCCTTTCTTAGCCATAGAAAATGTGGCTCAGGAAATCAGAAGGATGGTGTCCCAGTTCTCCTGGGTGACATTCTCAGGTACATGCTTGAAGCTGTGGTCTTATAGGCGGGAGGCAGAGACCTGGGTGCCAAGTGGGCCTGGCTGACTTGTAGCCGGTCTGCCACTCCCATGCTTTTGTTCCCGGGGTTCCGTGTCTTGACTCCTGGTTTGAAATGTTTGTTCTTGTTTCCAGCTCTCGTGCTCACGCGCCCATGATCGCTGTAGGAAGTGATGACAGCAGTCCAAACACCATGGCCAAGGTTCAGATTTTTGAGTACAATGAAAACACTAGGTCAGTACTGCTACATTGTTCATTAGCGCTCAGAGTTGCATTTAATTTTAAAATATCATTCCTTTGTTAGTTGACTAGTCCCTCATTCATTGTATATTATTGACTTCCTCTGACATGCCAACTTGATGTGGGGTTGAAGAGGAGAAGAGGATTGATCTCCCACTGAACCATCTTTCAGGGGAAACAAAAAATAATACAAAAAAAGAGGGATGAGTTCTATGAACTGACCGATGCAGGTGGTGAAGCGTTTTATCTGGGGGAACCTCACTGAGGAAGGGTTGGGGGACCAGGACGGTTCACTGAGAAGACAGGCCCAGGAGCAGGGGCTGCCAGCTGTAACAGCAGAGGCAGAGAGAGTATCCTGGGGAACAGGCAGGCTCAAGGAGACCTGGCGACACCTGCAGGTCATGTGAATGGGGGTGACGAGACCACGGGGTGGGAAGTGCGCGTGGGACGTGGGCGGTCTCGGTGGGAGGCGATGTTGGCTTGGGAAGAGAACAGCAGCAGTGGAGGTGGAGGGCGGTGGACCATTTGAAATAAGTGGTGTCCAGAAGACCTGGTGATGAAATTGAGGTGGACAGAAGGCTTCAAGATAATGCAAGTACCATGCACTTGTGTAGGTCGCAGGGCACTTGGGTATGTGTTAGGAATTTAGATATCATGAGATGGGGCTGCAGCCTTTATATCAGCACTGTTTTGCAAATGAAGAAACTGAGACCAATAGCAATGTGACCAGACTCAGTCTAATGTAGGAGTTAGGAGCAGAAAGTCATTTTTATTCATTCCTTAGTTTATTGTCATTCATTTCCTTCAGCTACAAAAAGCTTTAACTCCTATTAAAGTATATAGTTTGTCTCAGGTAAGGGAAAAAAAACCCTCAGACTTTTTGAGCAGCGTGTTTGAGCTGAGCCCCAGGGAGTGGGGAAGCAACAGCAAGACCCTGGGAATGGTGCTGGTGCCTGGGAAGGACAGACGGAGAGGGGCGCAGACATGGAGCCTCTTGCTGGGCTTGCTCCCTTCCTGCCAGCAGTTGGGCTTCTGAAGCGTGCAGTAGGGTTCCCTGCATTTACCTGAGGAAAACAGTTCTGGTGGCTGTGAGGAAGTGGGGCTGAAGCGGGGAGAGTGAAGCCCAGTGTGTGGAGAGAGGGGCCGTGCGCTGGGCAGCCTAGGAGGACCTGTCCAAGGTGCATCCTCTTCTGTGTCACCAGCTGTGTGTCCAGGTGTCCTGGCTTCTGGCAGCTGAAGGGGAGATGCTCACTGGCACCATTCAGCTTGAGCACTTGGGGACATCCAGAGGGAAGATCTGTGAGGGGCAGGTGGGTGGGGTAGCTGCCTGACAGTGTCACAGTCTTGGTGGCCTTCACTAGTTCACAGTCTCTGGGTGGAAGTCAGGCCCCTTGGAAAAGCTGTGTGTCCTTCGGACTCTTCGCAAGGGCGCAACACCTGGGGGTGTCCTGGAGTGTTGTATAGTGTGCCTCAGTGCTTCTATTTCTTGCAAAAACTAGCAGGGGCAGATTCATCCCAGGCCCTGATTGCAGGATGTGCGCTCTTCGCCTTCCTGTGTCTGGTCTTGACGGTGGAGACTGGACTGCAGGTGATACGCAGTGAAAGTAAGCTGGAAAGGTTAAGGTCCAGGTGGATCATCTGAAGGTCTTAAAACTCAGATTTTGATTCTGGGCTTGGGGTAGGGGCACGGCTTCTGCACGCAGCAGAGACAAGAATGAAGGGAGCTGATCAGGTGCTGTCACAGGAGAGTCCAGGGAGGGCCTGAGGAGTACTGGTGTGGTGGGCATTCAGAAAGGGTATGGGGATGGGAAATCAGCCCAGCAGAATGACGGATGGGCACCTAGGACACACGTGTGTCCTGCTGCTTGCGTCCCTTCCATCATACTCAAAGATACCCAAGAACCTAGTGGTTTTTTTTTTTTTTTTTTTTTTTTTTTTTTTTTTTTTTTTTTTTTTGGTACCAGGGATTGAACTCAGGTCCTTGTGCTTGCAAGGCAGGCCACCGAACCACTGAGCTAAATTCTCGGCCCCCAAGAACCTAGTAGAAAACTCAAGTGTTCTCTCTTCTTCATTTCCTCTTGCTTTCTGTTCATGGATGCAGTAAGTAGTAGGATTTAAGGATGAGATGGACTATGGTGTAGCTTCCTTTTGTTACTGTTTCAGAATTTGAGTTTCTGTCTGGGCATAATGACACACATCTGTAATCCCAGCACTTGGGAGGCAGAGGCAGGAGGATTGAAGGTTCACAGCAAGCCTGGGCTACCTACTCAGACCCTGTTTCAAAAATCAACCGAACAATAAAACATACCTTACTGGGGCTGGGGATTTAGCTCAGTGGCTCTGCCACCTGCTTCACAAGCGCAAGGTCCTAAGTTTGATCCTTGGTTCCAAAAAACAAAAACAAAAACAAAACATACCTTCCCATTGTCAGCCTTTTAAATTTACACTCAAAGTCTTAGGAAATTCATTAGTTTTTCCTTAAAAAAGCTATCAATGACTAATCAAGGATTTTTTTTTTTTTTGGTATTGGGGATCGAACTTGGGTTCTTGCTCTTGCGAGGAAGGCAGCAGAATCACTGAGCTAAATCCCTGGCCCGTCAAGGATGTTTTTAGTAGCTGTTTTAAGCTAAACTTATATTATCAGAGCAGGAAACCTGGGACGTGATATTAAAAGTTTTGTGATGCAGCTATAACAAATCAATACAAACTGAGTGGCTTGACTCAATGAAAATTGGTTCACTCAGCACTCTGGAGGTAGAAGTCTGATACTGAGGTGTGGATGGCTGTGCCTCCTGCCTTGCCTCTGTGTTCACAACAGGCTGCTTCTCCTCTTTGATCTTTCATGAGACACACTCCCCGGACTTTGGAGCCAGGGCCACCTGCATTCCAGGGCTTTGTGTCATAGGTTTGGGGTAGGGCTTGGACACAACTTTGGGGGCCAGTACTCAGTGCCCTACAGAGGGAAGCACTGCTTAATAGTGAATGGTATGAGTTGATGGGTGCAGTTTTGCAAACAGCATCTCTGAAAATGTTACTGTTTTCATTAGGAAATACGCAAAAGCTGAGACTCTTCTGACTGTCACTGACCCAGTGCATGACATTGCCTTTGCTCCAAACTTGGGACGGTCTTTCCACACACTGGCAGTTGCAACCAAAGATGTAAGAATTTTCACGTTAAAACCTGTGAGGTGAGTTTTAGAAGTGATGAGTTTAAAATACTCTTGCCTTCTCTTAACTGTGGAAGAGAGAATTGAAGTAACTGATCTGAAGAATGGATTCCTTGATGGACATTTTACGTATAACCATGACATTTGGGGTGGGGAGTTAAGTGAAAAGATGATACGTGTGGCCTGTCTCTCTTTTTGTGGGGGGAGGTACTGGGGTTGAGCCCAGGGCTTTTGCACTGCTGACCTATATCCTTAATCCTTTATTTTTATTTATTTATTAATTTTCTTTCATTGAGTTTATTGGTACATTTAGGTATACAGTACAATTACATTCATTATTGGGATCTTGTACCTTTACATGACAGATGTTGGTTCTCATTTTTTTCCCCTTGTCTGTGCCCTCCCTTCACCCCCTCCTCCCCTCCCCATTTACAAACACTTTATTTCCATTTCTTCATTTTCTCATATTTTTTTCTTTTCCCTTATTACCTTTCCCTTGCCCTTCCCATTTTCCCTACACCTTTAGCCCTTTTCTTCCTATTTCACATGGTCATTTATCTCATTAGGATCTTATGTACTATTATAACTTTTCACACCAGAGAAACTATTCGGTATTAACACATGTGACTTATTTATTTCACTTAGGAGTATATCCTCAATATGTATCAATATTCCTATGAATGAATCTAATTTCTCATTCTTTATGGCTGAGTAGTATTCCATTTTATAGAAAAACCACATCTTCTTTATCCAGTTTCCAACTGATGGGCAAATGGGCTGTTTCCAAGATTTAGCTATTACAAACTGTGTCTCTATAAACATGCGTGCGCATATAGAGACTTGCTAAGTTGCCCAAGCTGCTAAAGTTTCAGTCCTCCTGCCTCAGCCTCCTGAGTGCTAGGATTACAGGCTTGCATTACCGTACCCAGCTGATGTATGCTCTCAATTGCTTATTGAGACTCCTACAAACAATGATTTGGATTCTTTTATTTATTTTATTTTATTTTTTAAAATTTTTATTGAGTTTATTGGTACAATCTAGGTATACAATACAATTACATTCATTATTGGGATCCTGTACCTTTACATGATAGATATATATATATTTTTTTTTACATGATAGATCTTGATTCTCATTTTTCCCCTTGTCCCTGCCCTCCATTCACCCCCTTCTCCCCTCCCCTTTTACAAACACTTTATTTCCATTTTTTCATTTTCTCATATTTTTTTCCTCTCCCTTATTACCTTTCCCCCACCCTTCCCACTTTCCCTACACCTTTAGCCCTTTACTTCCTATTTCACATTATTAATTATCTCATTAGGATCTTGTGTGCTATTATAATTTTTCACACCAGAGAAACTATTTGGTATTTCAGTTAAAGAAATCTCTATATGAACATTAAAAATAGGGAATCCTAAAATAAAACTAAAAAGGAAAGTAAAAGAGAAAAGGCAATCATGTAAAATTAAAATAATCCTTAATTCTGAAGATGAAAATGGTCCTTGAACATATTTAAGTTGCTTCTTGCTCTTCTTTATAAAAAAAAACTAAAAAGGAAAGTAAAAGAGAAAAGGCAATCATGTAAAATTAAAATAATCCTTAATTCTGAAGATGAAAATGGTCCTTGAACATATTTAAGTTGCTTCTTGCTCTTCTAGTCTTATAATTTTTTTTCATTATTTAGAGAATACTTTATTAGTTTATATAATCAAACCCACGTGGATATGACCTTACATATTTAATAAATATGTAATACCTTACATATTTATTATCCCTGTAGAAATGGAAAAAAAAAATTAACATTTCTAGACCAATATGGCTGTTAATTTCTGTTCAACGCCAACGCAACACAGTAAATTGGGATAACTTTTTCCAAAGTCAACAGCACAGTTAAAGTTTCCAAAAATTCAAATCTATATATTTATATAAAAAGACCAATAATAGCAGTATGTTATGATAGCAGCAACAGCTTTTCCAGGTTCTGCAGTCATCTGAGCAAAATTATAGACATTCAGCACACTCCATTTAAAAAACAGAAACAAAAAAACAAAGAGAAGAATAATACCCAGAAAACAGCAAAGTTCTGTTGCTGTTGTAGTACCTGGCACCTTTTTTTTTTTATTAGCATCTTAATCATCATCTGGAGAGAGAACATTCTAGAGTAACATCATTAAAAATAGCTCTGATAAAGCATGGTCACTATTACATATCATAAAGCAGGTACATGATATTTTACATTCACAGAGGTATGATAATTCTATAATCAGTTTTGGTTTGAAATTTACTTTGTCTGCAAATAAGATTGCTAACCCTGCCTTTTCTCTGGGCTAATGATTTGGATTCTTTAAAAACAACTGGTACCTTATAAAATGTTTGCTTAAGGAAAAATAAATAATCTTTGAGACATTTTTGTGAGTAATTTTGAATTGAGTTTCAATTCTTCTCTTTTTCCTATTCTTCCTGCTGCTATTCCTTTTTAAATTAATTTTCTCTGATTTCTGAATCTTGAATGGGAATAACTTCCTTGCTTGTTTCTTCCTTGAGATAAGATAGCTGAGTGTCATTCATGGGCTGGGATAACTGAGGTCCTGGGGATCAAATGAAGATGTGAATGTACACAGTGTTATAAAATAATGTGAGGGTACCTGAGACCATTTATATTTCTTTCCCTTTCTCTCTTTTTTCCCCCTTGGTGCTGGGGATGGAACCCAGGACCTCATTTATGCTACTGGCACTGCACCTGGAGCTACTCCACTTTCCCCATTGGTATTGCTTATTCCTCAGGATTCCTCAGAATATATATATTTCTTAATTTATAGGAAAGAACTTACCTCCTCAGGTGGGCCAACAAAATTTGAAATCCATATCGTGGCTCAGTTTGATAACCACAACTCCCAGGTCTGGCGAGTGAGTTGGAACATTACAGGAACAGTGCTGGCATCTTCAGGAGATGACGGCTGTGTCAGGTTGTGGAAAGGTAGGATGCTTTCTATTTCTACTTGAAATTTTTCATTTAAAAATATAAGTTCTAAAATATTTTGAAAAATTATTTTTATAGTTACTTTAAAATTAATTTCATTTATTTTATTTATCTATTTATTTATTTTTTGTTTTTGTTTTCTTTTTTGGGACAGGGTCTCACTATGTAGTTGAGACTGACCTGGAACTCACTAAGTAGCTCAGACTAGTCTTGAACTCACAGCGATCCTCCTGCCTCAGCCTCCCGAGTGCTGGGATTATAGGCGTGTGCCACCACGCCCAGCCTGTCTTATATTTATTTAGACTATTAGTTTACCTGATCATAATGGTTAATAGCTAGTTGAATTGTTTTTTTAAGTTTCTGTGTGGAATGAAGCAACTTGTGTGATTATATTAGCTGTATGGCTGTGTGGTGGTGCATGCCTGTAATCCCAGTGTTCAGGAGGCTGAGGAAGGAGGATTCAAAATTTGTGGCGAGACTGGGCAACTTAGGGAGACCTTGTGTCCAAGTGAAGAAGAAAAAGCTGAGGAGTTGAATGCCCTTGGGTTAAATATCCAGTTACCACCAAAAACAAAACAGCCCCTAAAAACGAAAAGTAAGGCAGTTGTAGCAGAACATGCAATGAGATGATACCATTTACTGTATGTGTAACTTGTGTTCCTCTGCCCTCCCTTCACCCCCTCCTCCCCTCCCCATCTACAAACACTTTATTTTCATCTTTTCATTCTCTCACATTAAATGATTGTTTTTATTGACCGGTCCCTTTAATTCAGTATCTTCACGTCCTGTCTGTAACTCCCAAGTTTGGGAACCCTGGGGTTTGTGTGACTGCTCTGCACGCAGAGCAGGACTAGTCATGGCTGATTTTACTAAATGATTGTTTTCATTGACCGGTCCCTTTAATTCAGTATCTTCACGTCCTCTCTGTAACTCCCAAGTTTGGGAACCCTGGGACGCTCAGTTTCTCCATAGCCCTACACTGAGCAAGGCACTGGGTCTAGTTGGTGGTCTGAGTCCCACTTTGCCATGGGAGTTTGTCCATCAGACTTAGACCTCTGTGTATGTTGTGCACCACTTCCCACACACAGCTTGCGCAGTTCCAGCTGTGTTGCCTTTTTACCCTGAGCCGTCTTTGTTTCCCCAAGTGTAGTCAGGGAAGCTTGAGGCCTCCCAAATTCAAGTACAGGATGTGGTAGAAGCACCAGACCTTTCCTTAATGTAATTTTGTTTTAAGCGTTTTGCTGTCCTTTCTGCCTCTGAGGCTGAGTCAAGACCACTCAGCTGCACCCCAGCTGGCTTCCTAATTTGGATTTGCTGGAGTCATTGCCTTCCAGTATCAATTTTACCTTCAAAGAGTGAAGCCATACTTTGAGGGCTATGGATAAGCCTTTCAACCCCTACTTGAACCACATAACTTGTGCTTTTCATAAGCAAGAGGACTTTATTCTTACACAGATGATTTACCATAGTAAAGACAAACATTTTATTTTGATTTTCACTTCATGAAGTGATAAGGTGGTAGGTTAGAGAATTGTCTGTACTAATGTTAATCTTGTAAAGAAGAGAAATGGATGGTGAAATTTTTAATTTTTTAAAATTAGTGATCTTTTGAAAGCTTTAAAAAAAAAGTCTCTCATGTTCACCTGGAAAGAAGTTGTAGCCCTTGGTCTCTGTCATAGTTGTAGGATGATAGGGGTTTGTGCTGCTGTGTGTAGCGTCAGTTACGCTCACATGTTTGATTTTCCTTTCAGCTAATTACATGGACAATTGGAAGTGCACTGGGATTCTGAAAGGTAATGGGAGCCCAGTCAATGGGAGTTCTCAGCAGGGAAACTCAAATCCTTCCCTAGGTTCAAACCTTCCAAATCTTCAAAGCTCATTAAATGGATCTTCTGCTGGCAGGTAGGCTGTTTGTGGTAAACTAGAAATAATCTTTTTCAATGATTCTGGTAGTCACGCTAAACGCATGTTACCTGAATTTTAAGATGGAGTGAAAAATTCATACATAATTTTGACAATAGAATTTAAAATTTTATTTTGTAAGGTCTCATAATTTTTACAGGTAGGTTGTAAAGCCTTTAGATTCTGAAATTTAGTGGTCTGTCAGTAGAATGGTTTCTTGCTTTTGTTTTAAGTTTTGCTGTGTTTTGGCAGCAGCAAGAGGAAAAGGAAGTACAGTTTAAGGTTTAGTCCTACATGAGCATTAAGGTTTTCAGTGCTCATAATGTGGCCTTTGTATCAAGTCAAACAAATTTTAAATAAAATATATTAACTAATGCTTTGTAGAAGAGAGTGAGTTAAATGAATTGGGTTTTGTGTTTAAAATGTTAATGGAGATTATAAGAGGAAATGATAAGATCTGATATCTTGATTTTTGGAATGTTTAGCATATGTTAGATTCTTGCTTTGCATAATAAAGAATATTTAAAACATGTAAAGAGTCATCCTTTTTTCATATTCATGTTTCAAATATGTGAATTTGTAAGATAAGATTATTAACATGCATTTGGAATAATTTGGAAGAGTTCAGGCAACTTTAGAAACATCATAATTGTCCTGTGTTTTAATTGTCATCCTAAGTGGAAAAAAATTGTATTTGAAGCTTTAACTAGTTTTATATTATTTTACATTTATAAAGATGTCTTGCTTTTTGATTTTGAAGCTTTAAGTATTTGCATCTGTTAAAACAATTTCAGGCTGCCATACAGGATAGCAGGTTACACAGATAATTTCAAGAAGCAAAGAATACTAGGGTTAATTTTTAAAATGTGGTTCAGGGTGCTGCCTGTACTGCGTATTTTCTTTTGTACTAGCTGTGATGTTTTGATCTGTATTCTTGTTGTGCAGATGACCTCTGTGTGAGATCTGTGATGCATTTTCCCTTCTCCATTTGTATTATGTCCTTTGACAGAAAGCACAGCTGAGCACAAGCTAACTGGATAACTTTGCTGTTTGCTGCTTGTTGCATGCACACAGGAGTGGAGAGTGAGCTCCTTTCCCCTCTCCAGCGCCGTTTGACCTCTCCCGAGATACCAGCAGCCGTTCACTACCAAAATGCAGTCCAAAGGCCTTTAAAAATACAGTGGAGACCTTTTTTTTTGTACTAGTCAGTTTATTGACACTATTTGAAACTTTAAATATAAATGGAGAGGCTTTTTATGGAGAGACAGTCACCAAAACAATTTTTTGAAATGTTCCTGAAGCTAACTTGGGTTTAAAAATTAAAATGATTGTGATTGTCCTTATAAGTAGTTGGGAGGAGGTAAACTATCATTTTATTCCATTTGGAGAATAGAAGTATATTTCTTTTTTCTAAAACAATAAGCCAAAATGATGAATTTTTATAATTTTAATTTGAATATTGAATAAATATTTTTCATAAAGATTGTTTTGAGTGCTAATTTGTTTAACTTTTGTAGAGTTGTTTTATATATGATATTCTATACAGCTTTGTCATTTCTTTGTAATATTTAAAAAATATTATTAAAGGAGTGGATTAGTAAAGTAGTACTAATATGAAAGTAGTTTGTGCATTTTGTAGCCAAGTGGAACATTTAGTATTGTTTCATTTATAATTTGGTAAAGGAACATGGAAACTCTTTTATAAGTTTTCAGTTCATATACACTAAAGAGATAAATGTTTCTAATAATAATATGCATGTATGTATTTATGATGTGATTCCACAACTTAAATTTTCTAGCAAAACAAATATGGAAACATAAGACAAACAGTTAAAAACTTTACTGAATGTGTGCATGCAAATTAACTTAGCATTCCACGGCTCAGGATTTCTTTAGTTTGCTGTTTTGATGAATTCCTATCCTCGAAAGTTCTGACCCTGACAAAGCCATAAATCTTCATATTTGCTAACGTGTGTGCTGTTATGGGTAAGTTATAAAGTGGCAGAAGAATAACAGTAGTGCGGAAGATTCTTTGAGCCTTTTACTTATCAAAATCCTGCAGTTATTCTAAGGTTCTTGTGGAGGAACAAGTGTGTTCCCATTGCACATTTTTAGCAGTAGGTTGAACGCCTGCCGTGCTGTGTAGAGTGTGCGCAGTCCTTGGCATCGTGTGTGCTGAGATGCCGGCCGGGCAGAGCGGCAGAGTGGGTCTGTGGTCACAGCTTCACCTCTCTCTGAAAGATTGGAGAATGTTTCGGATCTAGAAAGTGACGTCTTTCTTTGTGACATTCATACTGATAATTTTTTTTGACATTTTGAGTTTAACAGATTGTATTTCTTTCTTTCAAATTTCTATATTTGCTTAAGCAATCTTGATTTGAGTAAGGGTCTTGATTTGTGCTATTATGTTCTGTTAGTTTTGGCATGAATATACTAAAGCTTTTTTTTCCAGCATGTGTTTTCTTCTCTTTGGTTCTCTTTGTATTTACTACTTTTCTCTTTTTCTTCTGTTTTTTTTCTTTTCTTTTTTTCCTGTTGTTTTTGTTTTGTTTTGGTGTTTGTTCCTGTCTTCATTGTTTCAGGTATTTCTTTCCCCCTCTGGACTCCCCACGGGCTGGATCGAGGTGGTCCAGTTATGCCCAGCTCCTTCCTCCTCCTCCTCTGCTAGAGCACTCTTGCGATGCTGACACTGCCAGCCTCCAGTATCCTCACCCTCGCAGACGATGCCTCTCTCGGCCTCTTAATCCCTTACCTGAGAACGAAGGGGTTTAAAACACTGATCTGACACCTAAAGGCCTTATGCAGTGCTTGTAAATGCTTCATTCCTGGCTGCTTTTTGTTTTTATTCATTTTCTTTCAGAAGACTTCTTTTTATTTAGGGTCTGTCTTGCATGTATTGCAATGAACAGTATTTGGATCATAAACTTGTTTTTGAGTATGCATCAAAGGAACATTGGCTTCCCTGGTTGATAACCTTTGATGAAATGAGATGCATACAAGTAACATTTAATGTGCAAGTTGCACAGTAGCTGACTTGAAAGTGCCTGTTGTGTAAATTTTATTTTGCACTGTTATCACAGTCTCAAGTTTCTTCTGCTTTGTCATACTGGTTAATGTGAAAACATATCATCATGGAGTTCACTCTGCCTTCCAGACACACAGAAATGTTTTTAATTTTTACAGGTGATTGTTGCAAGTGACTGGTATGTAAGATCATTCCTGTGTATAAAGCAGCAAAACATAATATGGATATTTTTGTCTTTTTTTTTTTTTAAGGAAATTGCCTTTCATGACTACTTGGAATGACTGTTTCAAGCTTTTGTAATTACTGTCAAAGTAGGTTAATAAAAAATATATTTTAAAAGTTACAAATCTGTTGCTTTGTAAAAACAATGTATTTTAAGATAGTTGATAAGTCTTCTTGTATCATGTCACAAAAATGAAAAGCCCAGACAAATTTGAAGCAAGCAGTTATTTTTTGATGTGTGTCTGTCTGTGTGTGGCTGTGTGTGATGTTGAGGTCTGAACTTGGCACTGCTGGTGAGGTACAGGGTCTTGAGCCTTGACAGTTGGGTCTCAGACTTTTGCTCCTTAGCCTCACAAGTAATTAGGGGTTCCAGGCGTGTACCAGTGTGCTTGATGCATTATGTTTAAAAGATAGAAAGCTAAATATGAACTAACATCTAGAACTGACAGCCACTGACTTTGAATCTCAGGCTTGCATTAGAATAATTATCTTCTAAGGTAGTTTAAAGTTAGAATGTACTTGATGCTGTGGTAAAATTATTACATCTGTGGGGCTAGTAGTGTATTTCATTCTGTTAACAGTGTCAAGGATTTAGTTATCAGGGGTAGGACAGCATTTTATTGTGTCCGGTTAATTACAGAGGTGACATAATTGTCCTAACCATGTATATTCTAATTTTCATAGGTACCTTTCCTTAAATAGTGCCTTAGTCCCAGAGCTTCTCAACATGCAGAGTATAGAAAGCTGATAAACCATATCATATTAATTTTAATTCATGGAAGACTTGAATTTTGTTTGATCATTACACTGTTTTGTCTCTGAAGTTAGCATTCCTATGTAAAACAATTCCTTTCCAAATCTCAGGAACTTTCCTTTTGTTGAAGGACTTGGAGATTTTTGTTAGAGCTAACTTAAGGATTTCTATAGCTCAAAATTAACAGTTCAGGTCTTAAGTTTCACTTACTGAGCTAATGAGCCAGAATGAGGAAACTGACCACTCTGCAGTTGAATTTAGTGAATACTGGGCATCCATTCTCTGCAAGATACTTCTCTGGAAACTGGTGTAACTGATAGTAAGGCAGTCAGCACACACATTCATGGTAGGGGGAGAAGGCATTTCCAAGATTAGAAAAGGTAACAGCAGTTCCACTGTTAGCTATAGTAAGCATAAAAGGTGTTGACTTTCTGATCTGGCAGGATTTGGAAGGGATGTGGGATTTCCACAGTTGGAGTAGTTGAGGTGGGAGGTAAGGGAGGATAAGGTTGTATTTCAGAAACAGGATGAGAGTCTGATGAAAGAGTAGGGTAAATGTAGGGAACCAGTGCGATGCTGATGTGGAAGTTGTGCCTTGTGGCCACATAGAAAACTGGATGCTGGTGGCTGAGGCATACTATGTAGAGCACTTGGTGAGGAGAGGCTTTGGGAGATGGCTGATTCTGAGACAGGTGGGTATCACTTTTGATTCCCTGCAGGCACCCCAGCTGTGGGGGTCTTTTGGTTCTATTCTGTGTCAGAGATTTGGAAATCAGTGGCAGTTGTTTCCTGTTGGCACAGAAGGGTAGAAGATACTGAGGTGTAGGGTAATATTTGAGTAATGAACCAGTGCCTTTAGATGCCTTACCTGAATTAACCGCTAAGAATCTCATAACAAACTATGGAGACAGATGCTAATTGTCCCTCTTTCGCCAGTGAGGAAGCCCGTGGTTTAGTGCTATTTGCCAAGGCTGCAGTTAGCATGAGGAAGGGGAGCCAGGACCCAGACTTGACAGCTCGGCCCCCAGTGCAAGCTCACTACCTGCTGATGATTAGATTTTAGTCTCTGGAGAAACTGCCAGGTTGCTAAGTGTTGTGGGGAAGAGTCCTGTTGACTTGAAATTTATGGAGGAAGGACACTGTTCTGCGAATTTCCTAGGGAGGCATAGAAGAAACATTTTCCTCAACTGGGGCCAAAGAATGACATGGACAAGTCCAGATCAGCGAGTAAATGACTATTAGAAGCCCCTTACAGAGGCAGGCAGCCAAACAGGAAGCTGCACGTCACCCCTTACCAAGCTTCTGTTTATATAGGGCTCTAAATTACACAGCAAAGACAAGAACCAGAATCCTTGGGAAGAGCGATGTGTTTGAACGTACTCTGTTCCCATCCTTGTCGGGAACTCTGCTGGTCTCAGCAGCGATGGGTGGTCCTCTTCTGCTGCAGTTTGGCATGCAGCCTCCGCACCTGATGAGGACCGCTCAGGACAGCTGTAAGTGAATGCTGGCCCACGGCCAAATGTAGTGCCTTGGCCAGAGCTCAGCGTTAACTGCCTGTGATCCCAGGAGGTCCCCCACAGGAGGAGATGGGGACCTCAGTGTGGCCCAGGCAGGCACGGTGACCTTTGTATCTAGATGCTCCCCCACCCAAGCCACATGTGGTGGTGGGGGGTTATAAACTGATTGGATTTTGGGGCTTAGAACTGACTTGTTAGGAGGTGGAGTCTGGTTGGAAGAGCGGGTTCCCTGCTTCTCCCTTTCTGGCCCCTCCCTTGACTGCTTCCTGAGTGCTGTGAGGTGAGTGGCCTTTCTCCACTATGCCTCTCTTCCATGCTGTCCTGCCTTGGAGCCAGCAGATTTCATGGTCCTCTGAAGCCTCAGCTAAGCAAAATTAAACCTTCAAATTGTGGTTGTCGAGAACTTTTGTGCCAGCAATAAAGAAAGTGACGTTTTGGGACATGTCAGAGGCACAGGCTGATTGACTAAGCAGAGTTAGGGAAAATAGGGGACTTCAGCCTAAGGAACTGAAGTGAAGGGGGCACGCTCTGGTGAGAAGACACTACTCTGCCAACAAGTGGAACAGGTTTTAAGCTGGGATAGGCTAGGGTCTGGCTGATCATCATTTCAGTTCTGGTTTTTCAGGATGACTCCAAAGTCTTGACACCCGATGGGCGGTTCCATCTCCTTGAGGTGAGTTTCTGCACGGGGTAGGTGAATTCAGGTTTAGGGCTACGAACAGATTTGGATAATGCTGTAATTGAATGTTGCTGTAAATCCCTTGGTGTCAGTCTTGAAAGGAGATGAAAATGAATCTTGTAAATTAAGGGTTGATTAGCCTCGCACTGCCAGTTTTTAGGTACCCTTAAGTGATTAACATGCCTATATCTTGAGCAGGGACGTGACCCAAAGTTTTAAGGTAATAAAGGAAACATAAAAATGAAGGTCCAACTTTGTTCTGGTTTTATTTATTGGGCATCCGTAGGTCCAAATGAAGAGTCACTGTTTTTAGCAGTGTTGAGTCCCTGACTGGCTCAGAAGAAAATACAAATCAAGCTTTTAATGAGTAACAAGGTACGGGCCTTGGAGTTCACTTGCCTTTTGTCCCCACAGTGGTCTGTCTCAGGGGTAGTCATCTCCCTACAGACAGAGCTGCTTCCAGGGCTTCAGGGTGAAGGGCAGCTTCACAGCTAGACACATTTTAGCCGTTCACTTCCAATTTACGGCCCTCTGCGTGAGTACCTTGAGGGGGACTTTGGAGGTGAGCTGCCTTTCCGGCCTCCGGGAGGCAGGGGTGGGCGGATCTCCCTCGGAGGGGCACGCCTCGTGTCGCCGCTGGGTGAGACGAGCGTTCGCGCCCGGCTTCCAGAGGAATGGCTGGTGCGGGGCGGCGACCGTGAAGGTACTCATCGCTCCCGGCGACTGCGTCCTTGTGGGCGGGCGGCGAACCCAGGCGAAGCTGGTCAACTTGTCAGGCGATTGGGCGCCTGCGCGCGCTCTTGACTTCAAACCCAGCGCGAGATATCCCTGCAAATCGGCGGGCCA
>NW_022900942.1:68726467-68787559 GCF_012274545.1 Fukomys damarensis
GTCTGGCCTGGGGCCATCGGCACTTCGCCCTCTTCCGATGCCTGCTGGCCCAGAGGGACGGGCGCTCGGCTCCAGAGTCCGGGCCGGTGGCTGCGGCTGCACGCTGTCTGTCCTCGAGAGTCGCTTTTTTGTTTGCACCGACCGGCGAGTAACGGGTTAAGTCCGCGCTGCGGGGTCTGTCCGTGCAGCTCCTTTCCGCTCGCTTTCCCCTCGCTGCCTTCCCCTTATTATCAACACCTTCCTAGCCTTCCCGCCAGTGGTTTCCCTAAGAACAGAACGCCACACTAGACGTGAAGGTTTAGTCCCTCCACTTTTGCTTTGCACTTGATTTCAGACTTCGTTTCCTTTTCCACGCGCTGGTTTGGAGGACAGCTGTGGATGTGACAGCATTCCCATTTACGGCCACTATTCTGAGGTCTTTTTTTTTTTTGGCGTTTTCATTGCTTAAAAAATCAACGTTTTCTCCCAAGTTTCAGTTCTTAGGGCAAACTTTACGGTAAGCCTACCCAAATGCCTACTTGGTTCTGCAGTATTTATTAAAGTGCCAGGAGTAAATGATGCGTATTAGGAGGTCTGACTAGGTTTTGGGTTCCACAGTATGTACTTTTTGTTTGTTTGTTTGTTCGAGACAGGGTCTCACTATGTAGTTGAGACAGACCTGGAACTCACTATGTAGCCCAGGCTGGTCTCAACTCACAGCAATCCTCCTGCCTCAGCCTCCCGAGTGCTGGGATTACAGGCGTCCGCCACCACGCCCCGCAATACAGTATGTACTTTTAAATGTCTAATTGTACACATAGACCTACATTTAACGACAACAGAAAATATTCATACACCCAGAAGTGTTATTAGAGTAAACATCACTAATTTAAGGAAATAGCAAGAGAAGTATAAAAATGGCTTTGATTCACATATTTTGTAAGAAAAGAGTGTTATTCTCATTTTAGATGGTGCAAGAAGGATATATAATCTGATTCAAAGGGATGCTAGGGAATTTTATCTTTTAGGTCTAGGGATGTGTTTGTCCATGACGGTTTAAAACAGGGTGATCTGTTCTGAAACAAGTGGAATGAGGTACTACATTGCATATTGAGAAGTCTAGTGGATTGTGTTACCTTTGCACCCATAACAATAATTGTAAGTGCACTCTATGATAGGGACTATCAGCTCCCTGAGGTGGCCGCCTTATTTAGTTTTGCATTTTTGGAGCTAGGTAGAGTGATAATGATTATGTCGCATGAATGATCTTTGACATCTAAATTTTTTTTGGATTTGATATTCTGAATAGGCATAACTGTTGAAGAACTCTGTATATTTTAATGTGGTTTATGTCTATAAAAGAAGGAAGAATTTTGTAATTACAAGGCTAGACTTAGGCTGGCTAGTTAGACTTGTTCAGTAGATTCGTTTGTTTGTTTGTTTGTTTTTTCAGTAGTTTTGATTGAAAAGTGCTGGGCAGGTCTGGGACTGTAGCTTAGTGGCACAGTGCCTGCCTGGTAAACACAAGATCCTGAGTTCGATCCCTGTACCTCCCCCCTAGAATGTATATCTATGGATATAGATATATAAATATATTGAACAAAAAGTACTGGGCTGCAGGTATTGGGAATACAGTGGGTCTCAGTTCCAGAGATGAAGTTGAAGTTAGGTGTATTAGAAATTGCTAATTGTGAGAGCAGGAGAAATGAGAATGGTTTTCATATCCAGTTTATAGAGCCAGTGAACTAGGGATGTTGTGGTTCAAAATTTAAGATACAGGAAGAGCAGGTAAAGGGAAGGTGACACATTTGGCTTTGTGACCTGCGAGGGCTTCATGGGTAAGGTAGTTGTCAAAGAACCGCTTGAAAATAGAGGTCTAGCTGGGCGTGGTGGTGCACGCCTTTAATCCCAGCACTCGGGAGGCTGAGACAGGAGGATTGCTATGAGTTTGAGACCAGCCTGGGCTACATAGTGAGTTCCTGGTCAGTCTCAACTACATAGTGAGCCTGTCTCAAAAAAAACCAAAAAAAAAAAAGGAAATAAAGGTCTAGAATTCAGGCTGGAAGTCTGGGCTGATGGTGATTTAAAGATGCAGGAGGTGGCATTGATGCACAGGAAAGCATATTTTGGGGTCAGACTTGGCTCATAGGAACCCCCTGCTCCTACTTGCCCTTTGTGGTGTTGAAGTCTCTTGATTCCCTTTCTTGGCCTGGCTTCCTGAATAAGTAGGGGTAATGGCTACTTTACAAATTTGATGCAAGGATTAGAACAATGTAAATAAAATGCACATTACTCTTGACAGTAGGATAGACACAAAATACCAACAGGTTAGCTTGGCATTATAGATTGCTTCTTTCTTTTTTTGGTACCAGGGATTGAACTCAGGACCTTGCGCTTGTGAGGCAGGCCCCGCACCGCTGAGCTAAATCCCTGGCAAGATTTCTTCTTTTCACACATATTCCCAGCTCCTATCAGGTACTAGAAATCTATGGGTGAACAAGATAGACATTTCCCTAGCGAAGGGTGCAGTAAAAAATGAGGCCACTCACTGAGAAGGTTGTCAGTCCCTCTTTTATTTTCCAAATGCCTACTGTGTGCTAAGCATTGTTCTAGGTGTTGAGAACCAGTGCTGGACAGAGACAAGGCCCTCTCTGTTTTGTTTTGTTTTGTTTTTGCACCCATAACAGTAGCTTTTCCCACAGGTTTTAGGATGTAGTTCAGGTTGTTTGTGAACTCACTACGCAGTCCAAGCTGGCCTTGAACTTGTGATTATCCTTTGCCTCAGCCTCCCAAGTGCAGGCTTTACAGGTGTGCACCACCAGGCCTGGTTTAGGCTCTTGCTCTTAGAGGGCAGTTGTTTTGGTGGAAGAAGACAGACAAGTAGAAAATGAATAGTGCTAAGTGATGGAGGAAATTAGAATGGGTGTGATAGATGGTTGGACTTGAGCACTTGAGGGGCAGAGAGCTGAAGTGGGAGAGGTGACAGCGCCTCCGGGGTCTCATAGGCTCACCGTACCTGACTTCTAGTCCACGGTCTGTTTGGTTGCTGGGTGGCAGGGACAGAAGCACGGAGACTGGAGGTCTCAGCTGGGGAAGTTGTAGTGGTGGAGACAGATGTACACTGTTTCAGGCTGTGTTTGCGCATGGGTTTGCCCTCGGTACTCACCCTAACTACTCCAGGAGATGTGCTTTCTTTGTTGGCAGTGTTCTAATTGCGCTTAGTTGTCTTCAGGTGAGGTCTGTAATTTCCAGCTGACCTTACTGTCCTGTTTTCCCACAGTATCTGTGCCTGAAGGCGTTTGAGTTTGGGATCTTTAGGGTGCTTGATGTAAGCCTCATGACTTAGAGCTGAGGTCAGATCCTGGTTAGCGCTAGTGATGTAGGAGGAGCAGTGTTCATGTTCTCCTGGACGCTTGGCTGTGCAGGAGGATGAGAAGGTGGTGACAGGAAATGCAGATGACCAGTAGACCAGGTGGTTTTCTGTCTCCCCCATCCTAATATGGGAAAGTTTTGAGCGTGTTTGTAGAAGTCAGAAAGGACGATAAAAATATGGAAGAGAGGAAAATACAGGTATACTTGTATTGGAAGAGGAGATGCTTATTGACTTAAAGCTGGTGATTTGCTGAGTATTGACAGTTAGAAAACATAACATTTATTCATCTAGCAGACGTGTTGAGGGCTCCTCTGTTCACACTGCTCTAGGAGTGCAGTGGTAAGTTACAGTAGGCAGAGCTTAAATTTGGGAAAAACGGATGAAGAGGTGGATATGCAGCTGCTGAGTGGTAGTTGGCACTGCAGAAGCAAGAAGGCACAGCACTGGTGACCGCATGCACAAAGAGGTGAAGGAGGAGAAGGGCAAGACTGTGCACCTGGAGCCTTGGGCTGGGCAGAGGCCAAGGCCAGGGCAGAGCCTGCCTCTCACCTCCGAGAGCAGCAGGGAGTTGGGAGGGGTGGGCAGAGAGACAGGAGACCAGGTCAGAGACACTACAGCCCCTCTGGGCTCAGGACTGGGATTCACTCTGAAATCGATGGGAAACTCAGCAGTGCGGGAAGGGTGCGAGAGAAAGGTGATCTGTTTCCCCTGAGGCCAGGAGGCAGCGCTGGGCAGGTGGTGGCTGTGGCAGTGGCAGTGGTAGCTGTGATGCCTGGCAGGTTCTGGATGCTCATTAAAGCATTGCTTTTGGGTCGTGGCAAGGGGTTTTGTGGAGTGTGAGAGGCTGAGATCAGCGATGACACCAGTATTTGGTTTAAGCAGGTAGAGGTTAGGGTTGTCATTTTCTCTGATGGAGAAGACTGAAGAGCAGGCTTTCTTGAGGTAGCAGATGGAGGTACAGTCAAGGCTTGAGTTTTATGCACTAGGCGTCGTGGTGCATGCAGGAAGCTGAGCCAAGGGGGTGGTCAGTAGAGAACAGGTGGGCTACACAGTGAGTTGAAGGTCAGTCTGAACTATGTAGTGAGACCTTGTCTCAAGAAAAAAATTAAAAAGGTAGTTTTAGGTGCCTGTTACGGGTCTTAAGTGAAGATGACTTATGGGCAGTTGAGTATCTGAGGTTCAGGGGAGAATCTGGGCTAGAGATGTAGATCTCGTATGGTATGTAAACCTCAGACGCAGAAAGTGGCCGCAGTGGGCAGGGTAGGTGGAGAGATGGAGGACCAGCCCTGGAGCTTTCCCCTGGTGGGTAGGGTTGGTCCAGGAGATTCGGAGAAGGAAGAAGAGGCTGGAGAACTGGCAGGTGCATCTAGAGGTTGAGTGAAGGAATATGCACCTGAGTGCACTCTGTGGGTGGAGGTGGCTAGAGGGTCGGCAGCAGGGACGTGAGTGACTTTGACAGGCACCGTCTTGTGGGTGGTGGATGGAAGCCTGACCGGGCTGAGCTCCGGGGGACTTGGCTGAGAGCACGCGCTGTGTGGGAAGAGGTGCAGAGGAAAGTCTCAGGCATGTTAGAGAGAGGCCCTCGCTAGAATGATTGTTGGTGCTAGAGGTGAGCTCCCAACAGGAGCAAGGACACTGTATGACCAATCTTTATAGCTTCTCAATGGTCTTTGAACTTTCTACTTTATTGAATAATTACATTAGTCTGTACGAGGAAAAAATCTATTAGAACAGTCTTACTTTGGGTTGACTATCAGTTCTAAGATGATACATTTATTGTTGGGTGTTGGTTCTCAGCTGTAAAGCAGCGAGATATTCTGAGACTTCCTTTACCTCAGAGTATTTGTAATGTTCTCTCTTAAGGATGTTGCAAGAAAATTATTTTCTAAGATTATTAATTTCCTAAAATTATTGAGACTTATCCACTTGAAAAGGTTTTATAGTAATATTCGATGTATAAAAATACTTTTGTTACTGCAGGGAGATGGAAGGTTTTCGAGGCATCGTGGAAGAGTCATTTCCAAGTTTTCTAACCAACTCATTACTTGGTAATAGTGAGATTTTGGAAGATGTCACTCTCTCTTCAAATCTTGGCTTGCCTGTTGCTGTTTCCACACTTGCAAGGAATAGAGCTGGTGACAGGTGAGATCCCTAAAGCTACTTGTGCCCAGCCGAGCTGTGTCTGCAGGACAGGAGTTGGGGCTGGGGAGTGCCGGGTTGTGGTTCCTGCCTCCCTCTGTGCTTCGCTGTGTACCTGTTATTCTCTCCTCTTTCATCTCACTGGTCGTATCTGCTTCCTGTTCCATGTTGCGGAATACGGCAGCACAGACTCGGAAAACACACTGAGTCCATCTGTAGCTACGCAAGGAAGCTAATGAACTGTCTCTCAAGGATGACTTACTGGTCATCCCAAAGCCAGTCCGCATGGCTGTTGTGTGGGGTCACTGGTGTGTTCAGAGCTGTGTCAGGGCTCCTTTGTGCTTCCTTTCAGCCTGGGTCACACTTCCCTGGGCTGGCGTGGCTCTCTGCCTCCTCCAGCCTCTACTCTGTCCTGTGCTTCTGACCTAGTCTTACTCTGGTAACCTCAAGTTCCCCATGTCAGGTTTCTCTTTCTTAGAAGTTAACCCAGCATTTATTTTTCTAACTGTTCTTTCTCTAGCTTTATAACTACATAGGTATTTGGTTAAATGTACCGTATTTACATCACTTCAAGTGTGATGTATGCAGTTCACACGTCTATATGGGTAGTTAAATACCTGCCCCTCCTCCACCTCCTGTGAACCTAACCATGTGGTGAGGATTATCATCTTTACCTTTGGGACACAGGGGTTGCTAGTTCTTTAAGCCTTAAGATGTCTGTGGCTGAGTTGATGCAGATTATCACTCCATTGCTGCCCACAGTTTCTTTGCTTTGCACAGAAGCTGATGGTTTTGAACCCTGGGGATCCTGTTTGTCTTTTTTCCCCTGGTGGTTGGTGAATTTTAAATGTACGTAATTTAATTCTTAATAATTTTGTGTAGGTATCCGGATATCCAGGCCTCCTACTTAGTCGAAGGGAGGTTCTCAGCTCCATCTGAGTCGTCTCCCAGTTGCTGCTGTGATGCTGACCTGAGAGAGAGATTGCAGCTGAGCTTCCAGGGCGAGGAGTAAGTCCGTGCCTCCTTGTGCTTTGTGGGGCATCAAGTGTGATTGTGTCTCTGATGAATTCTAAGCATTTTTATTTTCTTCATACATTCTAATCACATTTTTAGCTCTTTAGAACATTTTTTTCTGACTCTGAAAATAATATATACTCATTGAAAATGTTAGAAAAAAATTATTAGGAAGACAGTAAAGTCCTGTGACCCACTAACTAAAAGGCAGCCACTGGTTACATTTTCATTTATCATATTCTGTGTGCACATACGTATTTGTGTTTTTTACAGAATAGGATTATACTTACGTTTGTTTATTTATGTATATATGTATTTATATTTCTTTTTCTTTCTTTTATTGCCTCTTGCCTGGGGCTGATCAGATCTTCGGTTACCTGTGAGGGGAAAATGATGGGGAATAAAGAGAAACAGAGACAATATTCAAGGTACAAGGGGGACCTGGAGGAGCCGGCCTCTAGTGGACAGCAATCTCTCTGGTGAACCCACTTTTATTAGCAAGCAAGAAGCATAAAGGGTGGGGTTGTGCATCATTTTGTAATAGTAATGGAAAGATATTTTGAAAAATAGGGAACAGGTCAAACTTTTACAAGGGGAGTGTGTGAAAAGGGAGCAGGTTCTTTACATTGTCCTCAGTAGATGTTGTCCTGTCATGGGAGCGCTGTGGTTACAAGCATTCCCCACACAGCCAGAAAGTATGCAGCTTTTTAAATGCTTTTCTGTTTCTTGAGGCAGGTCACATCGGCCTCAGGACTGTGGGGCATAAGTCACTCAATCTTGCCCCCGATAATTCCTCATGTAGCCTGTTCCCCACCAATATTATGTATTATTTTTAACTTTTAAAAGTTAATATGCTGGGCCGGGGATTTAGCTCAGCGGTTCGGTGGCCTGCCTTGCAAGTGCAAGGACCTGAGGTCAATCCCCGGTACCAAAAAAAAAAGTTAATATGTTGTGTTTACCTTTCAGTTACAATTAATGTGTCACAGTATTAATGGCCTTGTGTGTAAGTCTGTGTTTGGCATTTAGGTTATACAGTTCTGCTATCTTAAATGTAATGAGCTTTTTGTTTCTTTGTGTTACTGGGTATCAAACCCAGAGACTTGAACTTGCTAGGCAAGTGCTCCGCCACTGAACTCATCCCCAGCCCCTTTTATTTTTTTATTTTGGTTTGATGGTACCGGAGATGGAACCCAGGGCTTGCCAGGCAAACGCTCTGCCACTGAGCCACAGCTCCAGCACTTTTATTTTTTAATTTTAAAATAGGATCTCACTAAGTTCCTCAGGCTGGCCTCAAACTTCTGGTCCTCCTGAGTAGCTGGGATTTTGGGCATGCCCCACCACACCCAGCTTGGACTTCTTTATATATGTACATTCGTGTATAAATTTTGGACATTTAGGAGATTGATTTTTATTTTACAAGTTTTTTTTAATAAGAAATGGGAAAAGTCAGCTTTCTTTTCAGAATAAAAATGCAGAACAAATGGAAAATTATGGTATTTAACCTTCACAATGTTGAGCCTCCACAAATAATGCAACCGAGTTTTACTATTTTTAAAATTAATTTTATTGGTACATTTAAGGTATATAATATAATGACATTCACTGTTGGAAATTTCCACCTTTACATAATCAATTTTGGTTCTTATTTTTTCCCCATCCCCCTGCCATCCCTTCATTTTTTTTGGAGACAGAGTCTTGTTGTGTGGTTCTGGCTGGCCTCAAACTCACAGTGTAGCAGGGGCCGGCTTTGAACTCATGGTGATCCTCCTGCCTCAGCCTCCCGAGTGAGTGCTGGGATTACAGACATGCATCACCACGTGTAGCTCAGGTTTTACATTTTTGACAGCCTTTCTACATACACTCCTTCTTCTCCATCTCAGTTCCAAGATTTATCTTCATTCCCAATTGTGCCAATTCCATTGTTGTTCTGACAGAAAAACCCTTCCCAGATTTTATCAGAGTACTACCTAGTTGACTCCCCCACTACTACCCTAAACAACTGGAGAAGCTGGAGTGTAATGTGAGCCGTAGAGTCTTAATGCAGTTCGCGAGGGCCACTTAGTCCTTCTGTGAATCTGGTTGCTGACATTTCTATTACATTGTTTGTGACAGTGACTCCCAACTGTCATTCTCCATGAGAAATGGGGGGAGTAAATTCTTAATAAAAGACACCAGGTACAAAGCAACATTTTACTTTTGTTGTGATAAAAGTCACATTTTACAGATAAAATATAGAACCCTGAAATACAAATTCTCTTATTATGCATAATGCTGAGGTTCTCTACGATTCACTTTAAAACTGCAATTAGAGGGGAGGGATTTAGCTCAGTGGCAGCGAGCCTGCCTTGCAAGCTCAAGGTCCTGAGTTCGATCCCGGTACCAAAAAAACAACAAGAAACTGCAAATAAAAATGTACAAAAAAGGGCCAGGGATTTAAGCTCAGTGGTGCCACCGCCTGCTTCATAAATAAGCTCTAGGTCCCGAGTTCAATCCCCAGCACCAAAAAAAAAAAAAAAGCCAAAAAGTACAAAAAAGACAAGTAAAAAAATCAACCCACAAAACTTCTGAAAAAGGAATCTATAGGCACATTTTGTAGAATGTTTAAAAAGTTAGCCTACTGAAGAAAACAAGAAACCTTCTTGTGAGGGTTTTGGAGAAATACATATCAATTTGTTTTATTTGGGTATTCAGTAATACCTTGGTGATAACGCTGACTCCAGGGCTTCTGACCCCAGAATTGACCCTGCTGCCACTGGTTGTAGCCCTGAGATTGATTTTTAAAAAAGAAATTAATTTATTGGTACATTCTAGGTAGACAGTACAGTTACATTCATTACTGGGATCTTGTACCTTTACATGCCAGGGAGATTGATTTTTGTAGCCACGATTGTTTTCTCATCCTCTGAAGTCTGATTGTAGTTCCCTCAGTTTGGTTTTTATTTTTATTTTTTTGGTACCGGGGATTGAACTTGGGCCCTTGCACTTGCAAGGCCGGTGGCAGAACCACTGAGCCAAATCCCCGGCCCTCCCCCTACTTGAATAGTCACCTCAACCAGGAAATACAAGGCTACTGCTACCACCTCTCTGAGTCATATTGCCCATAGGAGATTATTTTATTAAGATAAATTTCCAGGGGCCAGGGATTTAGCTCAGTGTTTTTGCTGCCTGCTTTGTAAGTGAAAGATTCTGAGTTCGATATCCTGTACCAAAAAAAAAAAAAAAAAAAAAAAAAAAAAAAAAAAATAAATTTCTAGGATTTAAAACTGCTGAATCAAAATTTTTTTTTTTTTTTTTTGGTGATTTGATACAGGATCTCACTGTGTAGTTCTGGCTTTGAACTCACTGTGTAGCCCAGGCCAGCCTCAAACTCAGACCAGTCCTCCTGCCTCAGCCTCCTGAGTGCTGCGATTATAGGGGTGCATCACTGTGCCTGGTCTACTTTTTAAAATTTTATTGTTACATGTTTACAGTACATAATGACAACATTCATCATGGAGAATTGGTACATGTGCATAATACATTTTGATTCTTTTTATACTCCCTTCCCCTCTTCCCTTCCCCCTCCCTCTATCTCTTGGTTAAAAATATTTCATTTTAAAAACCATTACAAATCAGCCATACTCTTTTGAAGACTTATACCAATGAGTATATGTGAATGTTTATTTCTCTGATCCCTGCCCAACTTTTGGTGGTACTATTTTTAATCTTTGATTTTAGAGATTAGAGTAATTTATGCAAACATGCATGGAAAAATGTCTGGAAGTCTGTAAAACCAAAATGCATATATAATAGTTACTTCTTTATGGTGGTATTACAGACACACTGAATGAAGTTTTTTATTTAAATTTGTATTTGAGTGTATATGGGATTGAGCATACCGTAATGTTCATTGCTGAGCCTTCTGTTGTGAATGGCCTTGGTGGCCTTTATATTAAAGATACCAATTTTTGTTTTTTTGGTTTTTTTTTTGGACAGGGTCTCACTGTGTAGTTCAGGCTGGCCTCAAACTTGTGATCGTCATGCCCCTGCCTCCTGAGTGCTGGGATCATAGGCGTGCACCACTACGCCCTGCAAAGATACCAGCTTTTTCATGTTTATTCTTTATTCACTCATTGTTCTTTTACCTGAGTGCCTGTCCTGCACCAGACACTTTCGGATGCTCAGGAAAAACCGATGAACAAAACAGATGGTAAAAGTTATTAAAATATGCCCATTTCAAGCCGAGTGTGGTGGCACAAGCCTGTAATCCCAGAACACTTGGGGAGCAGGAGAGCTGGAGCTTGAGGACAGCCTGGGTTGCACAGCAAGAACCTTCCCTCTCAGGAGGAAAAGCCAATTTCAGAGTGCACTGAAGGGAAGAAATGGATGATGCTAAGAAGGGTTTTAGAAAGGCTGAGACGGGGTTAGTGAAGGTCTTCGGGGAGGTGAGTGAGAGCCAGGGCTTGACAAGGGCGTCAGTCTGTGGACCCCAGGGAAGAGGCCGGAGTTACTGAGACCCCTACAGTCAGCTTCCAGTCCCCTGCTCAGTATGTGACACAGGCCTGATAAAAAATACACTACGAGAGAGAAAGTGGGGCTCGACGACCAATGTGCGTGCATCTGACAAAAAGGTGCTGCCAGTCCCAGGCACTGACTTTTATTGGCAATCAGTTGAGGTGAGGCAAGCTCCGTGCAATTTTTATGGACATTAATGTAAATAAGACTCAAAATACAAGACAGAGCATTCTCAAATTAGGAACAGAATAGACAGAATAGGTGGTTGTAATTAGAACATTGTCCTTCTAGCCTTAAGGTTTTATTTAGTTTGGGAACAGAATTTAGGTACGAGTTACTCTGACCTTGGCACGAAGGCTTTGGCCAGACTCACTTCTCAAAATAAGCCGATTGTGGGGTTCATTCTTCACAGCCTGCTTTGGGCATAATCATTGTCACAGTCATCTCCACGTGAGCGCAGGGTGCAGCCGCATGAGAGCCAGGGTGGAGTGCGCTGGGGTCGCAGAGCGGGACCCTGTCCTGACTCGGAGTGGAGTGGAATCCTTGGAGGGTCCCGTCCCACGCTGTGTGAGGGGCCTCACTGGCTGCTGTGTGGGGTGAGGGTGGGAGCAGGACGACCACCAGGCTGCCGGAGTGAGGGAGATGGAGAAGAGCACCAGTGTGATGTGGTATGGAGGAGCTGAGGCCAGGAGGGACGGACAGAGCGCTTAAGAGTTACCCAGCAGAGGCAAGAGGAAGACTGTCTTGGAAGCCATGGTGAAGGCAGATCTAGCTAGATGAGGAAGCACACTACTGTTGCCTTAGCTGCTTGAGGGGCTCAGCTTAGCCCAGGAGTGGGAGGCTAGCCTGGGCAGTGTGGTGAGACCCCCAGCACAGAGCGAGACAAAATATACAAACAACTGGGAATGTGTTAAAGAAGAGAGGCGGTCCAGTGAGTGTCAAGAGCTGACCATGTGGGAGTGAGGGAAAGGGAATGGGGGTGCTCAGTGGGGACACGGACAGCCAGACCCTGGAGCTCGCCACACAGGAGCAGGGCAGGGCGGCTGTGATGCCGGCGGGTGTCATGGGTCAGGACACAACACGTTTGCTGGTTGCTTGAATGGTTGTTCGTGCTGTGTATTCTCATGGTATCAGGAAGGACCTGGAAAGGTGAAGCTCAGTTCTGTAGGAGGAGGAGAGCGATGCTGGGGCAGTGTCCACACCCGGGAGGGAGCAGCCTCAGGTGTGCAGCACCATGGGCAGCGCCTGCCTTAGCCGAGGAAGCTCTCCTCCTCTCCCTCTCCCGCCCTCCCGGATCTTCTGCCTGCGTGGTGCCTTTGGTGGGAAGTGTGCTCAGGACAGGGAGCTGTGGTTGTCAAGTCAGTGAAGTGCTGGGGGAGGAGTTGGTTGGAAAAGAAAATAATTTAGGGGATTGTAGGATGGTGGAGGACAAAAGGACACAGGCCCTCCTTGTGGATGTGTTGTTTAACTTGGGAGTGTCGGTGCGGTTGTGATATTTCAGGCGTGTGTGCCTGTAGACATGCAGGGGTGTTGGGTGGAGAGCCGATGTCTCCTGGAGAGGCGGGGTGAGCAGCTGTGGCTGTGCGCTGGCCCTGGGGTGCTGGTGGGGGAGGGTGGCAGGGAGTGGGTGTGGTGTGGATGTGGGTCCCCAGTGGGTTGAGGTCACAGAGCTGTGGCTCCAGAGGAGGCTGTGCTCCGGCGAGGCTCCAGAAGGGGCCTGCATGTAGTACGAGGAGCAAGGAAGGCATTTGTGTTGCTTCCCCATGACCAGACACAGACACCAGGGTGGCAGCAGTGGCTTCACAGGGTGTTCAGGCTGCTGTGACAGCAGTAGAGGGAAAGGAGCTTGTTGGAGGGCACTTGGAGGGAGGGGAGAGAGGAGTGGCAGCAGGAGTCCTGGACTTGCTTTAGGGGGTGAAAGGAGAGGCTCAGGGCTGCGTGGGTCTGGTGCCCCTGCTGGTGTGGCTGTCTGGGCTCTCTGGATGGTTGGTAGAGGAGAGCAGGTCTGGAGCATCCTTGCTGCCCTGGTGAACCCAGGACAAGGAGGCCCGCGGAGAGACGGGGTGGGCAGGCTGGAGAGCCACCTGGCAGGGGGGCATACGAGGGGCAGGGCTTTGGTCTCCTTGGGGAGCAGAGTCTCATGTGTTTCATAGTGTCTTTATCCCAGACCTGGAATTCATGAATGCGTTAGCTAGGTATTGAATTGAAGAATAAAAATAATTTTCACAAAAGTTTGAATGCAGGCCAGGGATTTAGCTCAGTGGTTCCATTGTCTGCCTTGCAAGTGCAAGGTCCTGAGTTCAATCCCCAGTACCAAGAAAAAAATTTGAATGCATTGCTGTATTGTGAGAAGCCTGATTCCGTTTTGGTACTTGATCATTTGGATCTGAACTGATTACATTCCTCTGGAAACTTAGAATCCCAGGTCCCTGGTGGGTGGCATCTCATCTGTTCACCAGATTCTAATTGGCATCAATCTGCAGATGTGTGTGTTATAGTTCTAGATAATTATTGTTCCTTTGGCAATTTTCTTCCAGTTTTCTCTCTACAAGAGAATTTTGGATTGCCTGGGCTGACCTGTTTTTATTGTGTTTTTCTAGTTCTTGTTTTCAGTTTAAAATGATAGTTTTTTTGACAAGTTTCTAATTTATTTTTAACCTTTATTCAATCACTTGGCAATCATAATTTTAATCATAAGAGCTGACTTACTTTCTTGGTCTTTTATTTTTTTAATGGCTCCGCTTTTTGTAGATACAATAGCTATTTGAATATTTCAGAGGCATCAAATTAGAATTTTTCATGCTTGTGAAAGTGATTTCTTGTCTTAGGTCATTTGTTTAGTTTGCCTGCCTTGACTTTGCTATCTCGAGCTGCTCTTGCTCTGTGGCTGTGGTCCAGGGCTGTGTGTCCTCGGCTGCTGTGCAGGCCTCATTCCTGTCTGTGTGGG
Organism: Fukomys damarensis; assembly: GCF_012274545.1. Lineage (NCBI taxonomy): Eukaryota > Metazoa > Chordata > Mammalia > Rodentia > Bathyergidae > Fukomys > Fukomys damarensis. Next base: position 68,740,414 of record NW_022900942.1, read on the forward strand.
GTGCATGATGGGAGTCATTGGTGGCCCACGTGGCTTGAAAGAGAGAGGCTGGGAGTCTTGAGCCGGGTGCTTTATTCTTTGTTTGCGGTGCTTTCTTCCTCATCGCTTCTTTCCCCCAGGTGTGCCCTGGTGTGCAGCAGAGCCTCCTCCCACAGCCCTGGTAGGGTTCGGCCCTGTGCACAGCACCCTTTCACTTTCTTGGGTTGGGACAGACTTGTTCCTGTTGCTCCTTTCTGCATGTGGTCATGAAACATTTATGCACCTCTTCCTGACAAGTTCATTTTCTTCTGTGCTTCTGGGACTTTCTATTCTTACTGTGGATCGGATCATAGTTTTCCTTTTTTCTGCATATCCTGTTAGCTTTTCAGGTCCCAAACCTGGGGTGGTTAGTGTGGATGGTGCTGCTGGTTTTTATAGACTGTCTTACTGCCAGTTTTAGTGGTCTCCTGGAAGTCGTTCTTGCCACTTGATCTGAAGCTCATGACATATTTTGAAGTTTTTGTGGACCAGCAGGAGAGCTGCACTGTGGGTTTGTACTGGGGATCGAACTCAGGAACTTGAGCTTGCAAGGCAGACGTGCCACTGACCTAAATCCCTGGCCCTTGTGCTGTGGTCTTGAGAGATTAGATTTGTCTTAGGGGTGATGGTGAATGTAGTGCCTTTTTGTTCACTGTCTCCTCTGCCTCTGTTGTCCTAAGGTTGTTAATGTTCCATGGTCATGCTGTATGCTTTTCTCAGGGCAGGGCTGTAAACTTTGGAAATTAAGTTGTGTCCTAACTGGTTTTGTATTTATTCCATGTCACCATCTTGCCTCCTGTTCTCTTCTCTTTTTGTCTTCTGCCAGATATGACTTTGTGTCCATTCATGATCAGCCCACCCACCCCAGCTGTCTTTTCCTAGAGTAAATAAAATGTTCCTTACTTAACCATGAGTGCACCTTTAGTTTGCCTGTGGCTTTTCATGTACTACAGCTTCAGTAAAAAGGTAGAGAAACCAGGAAATAAGTTGTTGTTAGGGTTGCAGAGTTGGCCTCAAGCACAGGGTTGGGACTTGGGAAGTATAGAAGGGCTGTTTGCACTTTTCCCATCTAGCTGACTTGGAGCCCATTCTTGGCACCTGTCTGTCAGGGCACGTGTTTGGCACTGCAGGGTTTTCCCTGCCACTCCTTCCCCACCTCCCTCGCCCCTGGGAGCTAGCAGGAGTTTGGGAGGAAAGGTGTCCTCAGGACATCATCATTTTCATTTTCTGGCTGGACCCAGAAATGTTTCTTCTCACAGTGTCCCTTTTTATTGCTTTTAGAATGATGAAATATATAACTGGTTAGTAGATATTTTATAAACTTACCCCAGGTAACCAACATTTTGCCGCTAATCTGTTCTCTAATAAAAACAATCCTCTCTCTAGGAAAAAGAACAATAGAGAAAGTCCTTGTCTGCCCGGTGCTGTCCTGAAATCGTCTTCTCTTCAGAGTGAAGGACCAGGTGCGGCAGAGCAGCCGGCTGACGCTGCAGCCACCTGCCAGGCCCCGGCCCCTGCAGGCGGGGCTTCACCATCGAGGCAAGCGCCAGGTCTGCACTACTCGAAGTCATTCCTGATGCGTAGATTTTGCTCTTTCGTTTTCCCTTCTTTGGACTGGTGTGCATTTTATGCTGGCATGCAGCGATCTCCCTGGTGATAGCATATTCACCGTGCTTTGTAGGAGAGGGTCTCCTCACTGCTCCCGTAGCCCGCCTGGCTGACTAAGGCCGAGGTCACCCTTCCTTGGGAGACTGTGCTGTCAGGTGGCCACAGCATGCAGCTGTTCAGGACAAGCTGCCCCTTCCCTGTACCTGTCACTCTTCTCCCACTGGTACTTTTGTGTTCCTATCAAGTCCTCTTTGTTCTGTGAGCTTATTTGTATATAACTTATAAGTTATAAATTCTCAAAGAAATTATTGTTTTATAAGAAAACTAAGTTGAATATTTCAGAAATACTCCAAAGTGAATCATTTGAAAAATTGCTGTTAAAATTAGATGTAGAAATTGAGGGAGAGAGGGATTACAAAAACGTGAGGAAGATTGTGAAGAAAATCTACAGGCTTCTATTCTGTGATTCCTTTTAAGTAGTTCACATTCTCTTTCATTTTTAAAAGATATAAAGAAAACCCTGAAAATTGAAAACTGCATACTTTTGACATATATAGCAACAGTAGCGTGTAACTGCAGCCGGTAGTTCAGTACTCAGAAGACCTTGTGTGATCATGTTAAGAAATGAGATAGGTGAAATGAATAAACATTTGTTTTAATTAAAAAGATTTAAGGGGTACTTGTGTTTCTCTTAATGGAAAATGTCGATAGGTCCAAAACTACAGCACCTGTACTGGTATTAGCTCTTCATACTTGCAAATAACAAAAGAAAAATAGTGAAATTGCACTTTATCAAAACCACAAACTTACGCTTCAAAAGGCACGATTGAAAGAGTAAAAGGACAAAATATGGGAAAAATAATTTTCAAATCAAAACTGGAAATTGAAAATTACATGTTTTGGGCTTATATAGCTATAATAGGTAATACAGCATTAGTTTTCCTGGTATTTTAAAATTATAGGAATCATTGATTTCTTTATATTTTAGTATGCATCTCAAAAAATAGGGACGTTTTCTTACATGAGCATAACTGACAAACAGTTCTTTTCTTATTGTCCAGTGTGGCAGACCTTGGGCTTGTTGCACAGGGGTCTGGGGAGGGTCGCCTTGGTCCTGTCTTGTAGCCGCACCTTTTGGAGCCTCAGGCGGCCCTCTCCCTGGGCTTGTCTGTCTGCTCACGGGGCCGTCCGCATCCTGCATTGCTTCCTGTGTCCCCTGCAGTGTCTGCGTGAGTGCAGGTGCAGGTGTGGTGGCCTGTGCACAGACTCTCCAACTGAAAGGACCAGTGATGGTCTGTGTCATCATTTGAAAGTACTTATGTTTCACAATAAAAATGTTTTCATTAATTTGCCGTTCTTAGGTCTTATTGGCTATTTAGCTGATAAATATTTTCTGTTTTTGTTTTTGTCAACAGACTCTTTTGCTGACTTTCATGTAAGATCCTGGACGAATAATCAGGAGTACAAGGTAGATGTTCATATATTTGTTACCAGTTTCTGTGTTGTTACAGAGGCGGGAAAGTCTGTATTTCACATCAGGCTTTAATTAGTATTAGTTGGAAGTCTTCTACTTGTATATAGCAGAGCTGCAGTTGGTCTAGCTTCAGCAGAAGTGGGAGATTATCTCCAGTGATAAGTAGGCTGAAGGGCAGTGCTCCAGTGCCTTGGGTACTTACGAGGTCTGCTTAGCACTGTCCTCTGTAAGTGTAAAACTGAACGGAGGTCCCACACTGTGCAAAAACTTGGCATATGTTTTGCAGTCTAATGCTTAAGCTGGTCTGAATTATTATACTGTATGTTTAATATTACTATAAAATAAAAGCAACATGTAGAGGGAAATTATTTTCCTTTTGGGCTGTGAATGTTCTTAGTACTTTGTTGGGTGCTTTTCATTGAGTAAATTGTGGCGTTCAGATCCAGAGCACATTGTAGATGGAGAAATGGTTGCTCCTTTTGTAGCCGTGTGCTGTACACCGAATGGAGGAATAAATGGGCTACTTTTATGCTCCCTATTATTTCTTTTAGGTCGTTGTACCTGATGCCCAGGAACCTTCTGAAGACAAGACTCTGAACAGTGACTTTAGCCACATTAGCTTATTAGAAAATGAGAAACTCATGTCGTTGACAAGCTTGGAGGATTCTTCTGGTACTGAGCAGTGACTTGTGTTCCCCTAGTCCTTGCCTTGCTTATTGCACTTCGTGTCATGACTTCGTGGCAGTCGTCATTATGCCAGCTTCTGGGTTCCCTTTTTCTTCTGCCTGCTGGCCCTAGGGTGGCCATTTCTGATGAGTGAATAAGATTAAAACATGTCTTTCTGTAAGTGAATCCTGATAAGGTTATACTCAGCCCTCAGTTTGACATCATTAAGGTGCGCAGTGGCCACCTGAAGGTGCCCCCTGTGAGAGCAGGGAACTAGTTAGCACGTGTTCTCTGAGATTCCTCAGCCAAGGACGGGCAGGAGACACATGCACAGCTCAACTGGAGATTGTGTGATGTGCACCTCAGTTGTGCAGAAGTGTGCTTGGAAATCATGGGGCTGATGGTCCTGACTGAGGAGGGCATCCATGAAGCTCTTGGGGAAGGGATTCGGCCTGGTTGGCCTGAGGTATGCAAGAGAAATCTCATAGGGATGCAGGAGCCGCTGCAGCAGTGGCCCTGCCGTGGGACTCCCTGGCTGTGACTCGAGACCAGCCAGTCTGGCTGCGTGGCAGCTTCATGCACCCACAAAAATCCCAGAGAAGCAGCAGTGCCAAGTTGTTGAAGCTCTGAGGGCCAGGCCAATGAGCTGAGTGGGATGAAGGTGTCTCGCCATTCAGGGCAGGTCTGTCAGCTGAGTTTCTGCACTTGTGGGCTGTGGAATGTAGATAAGGAATTACTGACGTGAACTTAAGAGATACTTGTTTCAGAGGCTAGATTTTGCAAGGTGAATTGCCGAGCCAAGGGTTATGAGCATTAAGGCTCCTAATGTTGATTGCAAAGTTGACTTTCTACCAGGCAGTACGCCTGCTGGCCCTGCCTGTCATGCAGAGTTCTCCCTCAGTCTTGCCCTTTGTGATCTCTGAAAACCTCTGAAGTGTCATCTTCCTCCGTCCTTTGCCTCTTTCTGTAATAGGCTTCTCTGTCCTTTTTGGTAGCAGTAACTACTCACATTTTCTGAACTGTCCGCTCTTCCCACTGATTTGTGGTGATGCACTTACTATACCTGACACAGTGTGCCAGGGTCTGTCTCCACCCTGTCCTCTCGGCACGGTCACTTATTCTGTTCAGTGATCATGACTGAAGTTATAGTCATTTCCCCATGACAGATGCAAAAACAATCATGCCATTCATTGACCTGTTCATGTCTTTTCAGCCTTCTTGTTTAAAAATTTTTCATAGGTCTGTTCCTACTTTAAAGCCTGTCCTAATTTTTCTCCACGTCTCCATAGATGATGACATTAATGATGAAGAGTTTTATGATGATCATTTGGAGGCTTATTTTGAACAACTGGCAATTCCAGGAATGATTTATGAAGACCTGGAAGGACAGGAATCTCTAGAGAGAGATTTTAGATTATCTACAAGTAGTCCTAGTCAGGTATGTTCCAATGTTTATGATATCTTTCAGAAATTTGACATTAGAAAATTACTGTTGGTCTTACTGGATGTTAACACTAAATTTAAGCCCTTGGTTTCTTTAGATTCTGTTTTTCCCAGCCTCGATTGATAAGCAGCACACATATTTCCTGCTTCTTGCTTTGCCCTTGCCTGCAGGAAATGAGAAAAGGATAGTATAGTGGACTTTGTTTACTATATTCACATTAGCATTTTTTTGGTCCCTCCTGAAGTTCTGCCTTCCTTGAATCATTTGGAAGGAAGTTGTAAACTTTTTATGGCATTTTTTCTGTACAAAAGAACATTTTTAGGGCTGGGGATTTAGCTCAGTGGCACTGCGCCTGCCTTGTAAGCACAAGATCCTGAGTTTGATCCCCAGTACCAAAACAAACAAACAAACAAAAAATTTTTATACATAATCACAATTCTGTTATCTAGCTTTGATATAGTTTAAATTAATTCACAAGCCCTACTCACATTTCCCAATTTCCCCAAAATATTTTTTATTTTTTAAGATTCAGAATTCAATCAAAGATTATATTTCCCTGTGATTCTCATATTTCTTTATTCCTTTAATTTGGAATTCTTTGTTGACATTAAACATTTTATAAAGTTTAGGCTCTTTGATTTGGAGAATGACCCATAAACTAGATATATCTGGTTGCTGTTTTCTCCCTGGCTAGATCAGATAAACATTTTGGCAAGAATTCAGGTGAACCCTTCTTGTTTGTTGGGTGCAGGACAGACATAGGTGGTGGTGCTCTTGGTGCTTATGAACAGTAGAAGGCCCTGCTGTGCTCCTCGTGGCGGCTCTGGGAGGACCCCCAAGCTTTCCTAAGCATCCTGTCCCCAGTGGCCCTTCCCGAACTGGCTTCCCTTTACTCCCTGAAGCCTTGGAGAAACAAGTCGTAGTGCTGATTCTTCTGCTCTTCTTTTTGTTACCTGGCACCTCTCAGTGAGCAGACCTCTTTGGGGCCCCACATGTCCCTCCTCAATGTGTTTCATTTAATGGAGTGGATGAACACAGCTAAGACATTCTTTCAACAGGCACATGAAAACAGCAGCTTAAAATGTAAATTTCAATCGGAAAATAATAGTTCTCTGATTTCCCATGGCTCCTGTGCATTGGGAAGTTCTGAAGTGACTCACAAAGAACCTGAGAAAGGCCGTGCTTGTTTACCTGGAGCCAGTAAGTGTTTACATGTGCTTCCCTCGTTCTATGTTTCATGTCTCCCTTTCATTTGCTTTTCTTCTTGTGGTGCTGGGGATTGAATCCAGGGAGAGTTGCATTACATCCCCAGTGGTTTTTTTTTTTTTTTTTTTTTTTTTGAGCTGGGGTCTGGCTAAGATTCCCAGGCTGGCCATGAACTTACAATCATCCTACCTCAGCCTCCTAAGCAGCTAGGATAACCAGTACCTTTTTTTATTAAATTCATTTCTTTGTTGATGTGATTTCATACATTAACGTCTGTCTCTTCAAATCTTTAGACCGTCTAAAACTTCAAAATAGATGTTAATAATTCCTGACTTCCATTTGCCTCCTTGGTTAAATTTGCTTCTGTGGGTTGTTACTTTTCTATGTGTTACTGCAAATGAGATTGTTTTCTTTATTTTTAGCATAGATTTTGAGTAAATTACTATTAGAAACATTACATTATGTTCTTCTTGGATGAGTTTTATGAATGCTTGCATTCTGTGAAGACATTTGAGAATTAGAAACTAATTTTCTGCACAGCAGCAGTTTGCCATGTTTATTATCTTTGGCTGGTGCTCCTTGAAATTTCCTAAACTTGTCATAGGAATGTTAAGTATCAGATTTATGTGAAATAATTGGGCTGGCAAAAAGTAGTTATTACATTACTTTATGCAGTGTTACATTGTCCCATTAACTTTTTTTTTGTTTGTTTTTGTGGTATCGGGCATCAACCTCAGGTCCTTGCACTTGTAGGGGAGGGGGCAGCACCACTGAGGTACATCCTTGGCCTCGTTCCATTAACTTTGGTTTGTTTTCAGATCATTCCGCAGGTCCTGGAGATGGTAGAATGCCTGTAGACGGTGTGTTTCTATTTTCCTCAAATACCTGCAGAGTTGAGAAGGGAAGGGTAGACCATACCAAAGTAAGTTTAAATTCATTTTCTTTAAATTTTCTATGAAAAGGAAAAAGGTTTTTGTGTTTCTATGATGTTTCTTTAAAAGAAACAATTACTGTTGACTCCTGAAAAATATAGAAAAAATACAAAAATCACTACTGGTGTGTGTGTGTGTGTGTGTGTGTGTGTATATATGTTATTGCTAAGATTTTATTAACTATATAATTGTCTATGTTTTCTTTAAACATTTAATTTACATTTAGATTATTGATTTAAAAAATTCTTTAGCTTGCTGGGCATGGTGGCGCACTCCTGTAATCCCAGCACTTGGGAGGCTAAGGCAGGAGGATCGCTGTGAGTTCGAGAGCACCTGGGCTACATAGTGAGTTCCAGGTCAGTCTCAACTACCTAGTGAGACCCTGTCTCAAAAAACCAAAAAAAAAAAAAAAAGAAAAAAAAATTCTTTACCCCAACATGTAGTCATTAAATAAAAGGGCAGATTAGTCATCTTTTACTTTGCTCAAGTATATTTCCTGTTATTTCTGCTTTTTATGTTAACGACACCCATTTCTCCTGGGACTGACCTGTGGTGGTCATCTCTGACTGCCTACTCATTGCCCTTTCCTTGGCAGCACTGTGTCCCAGGACTGTAGGCCGGCCTTTGCTCCGTGGGGGAGTGAGCGCGGCTCCTTGTGGGTGAGGGAGAGATGGTCATTCCACCCCAGTGCTAATTACACCTGTGATGTCCTCCTTGTTTCAAAATAATGTCGTGGTTTACAGGTGTTTGGGTTAGGAATTGGATACATCTTCTTGGGGAGCACGATTGAAGACACTGAAGTGTCTTATTCAAAGATAAATCTATTAGAGAATATAAAACTATTGGCATTTTGTCCTATACTTTTACATCTAAAACTTTATATAATAATGTTGACAAGTCACACCCAATAAATGACACTAGGATTTGAACTACTCTTTTTTGTTGTGAAGCCAACATACTTTCTCTTATATGGAACTCTCTCCTTTTAGTATTTTTACTTTAGAAGCTGCTGCTGAGGCTGTTTTTTTATTGCACATCTCCTGTGACAGTGAGGGCTGTTGCTTGTTTTTTGTTTGGTTTGGTTTGGTTTGATACTGGGGATCAAACTTGGGACTTTGCGCTTGTGAGGCAGGTAGCGGAACCACTGAGCTACATCCCCGGCTCGTGAGGGCTGTTGTTACACCTTGTGTCAGCATTTCAGACCATGAGCAGCTGAATGTCTCAGACCAGCAAACCTCTTCCCAGCAGCTGTTATTTTAGATAAGAACATTTCAGACAGTGCTGGAGAGCAGCATAGTTTTGAGACACTGGCTTAATTTGCTGTCTGATAAAATAGTTATTGGCTCCTCAGGGGCATTGATAGTATCTGATATTGCCATTAAGAGATATGAATATTTGTGTTTTCAATGGGTCTTATTCTTCCCAGCTTTATGAGGCTGGTGGTCACGCTAATGGGCTTAACCAGTCTTATAGAGACTGTATTGGTAACTATATTAAATGTGCAGTTCTGTCATCTTGTAATGCAGTAGACAGAGAGAAACCACCTTGTCTTCTAAAGCTGTTGATGTGTATGTTTGCTGTGAGCCCATTTTAAAGTTAGATTTTGGCAAATTGTGTAATATTGGTTCTTTTTTTTTTTTTTTTGCTACTGGGGGTTGAACTCGGGTCCTTCGGCTTGCAAGGCAGGCCACCGAACCACTGAGCTAAATCCCTGGCCCTAATATTGGTTCTTACATAGCCTAAAATACAGTAAAATACTGAATAGACTTCCTTATATAGTAAAAGTCTTATATCAAGTACATAATTTTCCCCATAAAATTTTAAAATGAGTTTTGACAAACAAAATTTTTTGTTTCCCTATTACTGATTTTTAAAGGAAAGTACAAAAGAGGATGTTCTGGTGCAGGGTCCTCGTGTTGTCATTGAGAAACTTCACTCCATTTGCTTCCATGGCATGGACGCTGGCAGAGGTGATTCTGACCCACCTGACTCTTTGAGACAGGGGGAAGAGCCTCCTCAGTTGGCCTCAGATTCTGGAACCATTTTGCTCGAGGATAGGGGCCTAGATGCTGAGGCTTCTGCAGTGCTTGATCAGAAAAGTGTGGGCACAGCATCTCTGAAGCATGCTTGTGACAATGGAACCAAGTCCACTGATACCTTTTGGTCACCACCCTGTGAAAGGAGAACATGTCAGTGTTCCGAGTCCATGGACAGCAGTAAAGACCGTAAGGAAACTGTTTTATCTTTTCAAATAGTATTAAAGAAATATCTGAGATGTGTATCTATTTCAAACATGGATGTTTCTATGGGGAGCTTGCCAGTCTTTCATACTGAAGTAAAGATTTTAAAAAATTATTTATTTATTTTCTGGAACTGGGGCTTGAACTCAGGACCTTGCACTTGTGAGGCAGGTGCACTGCCACTGAGCTAAATCCCCAGTCTGAGATTTTTAAATATTCTAGTATTGGAAAATTGTTGCTCTGAAATAACATTCTTTGACAGAGATTCAGTGCAAATTTAGGTTGTCCTAACCTAATCTTTCAAAGTCTTAGTATCTCAGTTACCTTTTCATTGCTGGGACAAGATACCTGACACTCAGAAGTTAAAGGTGGAAAGGTTTATTTTAGCTCATAGTTCATAGAGATTTCAGGCCATGGTTGGCTTCAAGGCAGGGCGGCATGGCAGAGGAGAAACAGTCCATGGCAAGGTAGCAGGGAGCAGCAGCAGCAAGCCTTCCTTTCCTTTCTATCCCATCTAGGCTACAAGCCCATAGCTTGCTGCCACCCACATTCAGGGTGGCCTTCCCATTATCCATACCCAGAACTATACTAAGCCAGTCAGTGGACTATTTTAGTTATCAACACACCCTTAATTTATATCCCCACACTCTAGATCCAACCCCCTGTGAAAAGCCTTACCTTATGAGCACCGGAGGCTTTGGGGATCATCAAGGTACAAGCTATGACACTTAGACTTTTCTGTTTTCCCTCCCTCTCCTGTGTAGACTTTGCAGATAAGGCTGGCTCACTGCCATTAATGAGTTGCTTTTCTTTTGGGGACATGGATTTTCCTTTTTCTAACTAGTTTTGGGAAGACTTTAGTGCTATTGATAACTAAAGTTAACTAAATAAAATTATTTGGGAACATTTTATCATTTTAGTTGTTACTTGTATCATTGGATATTTTTGGAATTTATATTTTAGAAATGAACCTCCCACAAAATGTGGTTTATCAAAATGAAGAAGGCAGATGGGTCACTGACCTTGCCTATTACACATCTTTTAATAATGAACAGGATTTAAATGTGCCTCTAAATGAGATGAATGAAGACTTCAGATCTGGTTGTAAGTATGTAGGTAACCACTTCTACCACCTTCATTGTTCCTGCTGATGTTGAGATTACTCTGTATGTACTGGTCAGCCACATCACATCCCTTCTGGGCTAGAACTGTCTCCTGCAAATGCTTCATTGGTTTTTAGAACAAAGGCTGGTGCCAGTCACTATTACTCATTTCCTTAAGTAAGGAGCCAGCGAGAGTGGGTGCTGTCACGTCTCATTAGAACCATTGGCACTGCAAGGTTAGAAAGGACTTCAGGCTTTAGTTGTTTACACTTAATATGCTGTCCTGAGCAAAAGAAATGTTCTGGTAAAGATGCTAAGAGATGTGGAAATGGTGGAAGAAAAGTGACAGGAAAGCTAAAAATCTCAAAATGTGAGAGCCTCAAAGAAGCAGTTAAGTTCGTTGGTTGGCATTGTCTCCATCAGAGACGATGGTGGCCTAGGTCTGCAGACACAGCTTGTCACGGCACTGTACACCTTTTCCTGTGCTGTTGCTGTGCTGTAGCCAGAGCACCTCAGCAGCTGGCATGAAGAGGAGTGCCTTTTGGCCCACAGTGCCCACAGTCACTCGCAGTAGGCCCAGAAGGTATCAGACATTACTCTCTGCACTAAGCATTCCAGAGGTGAAGAAAGCAAGTCACAACATTAGGATAAGAGACAAATCAAATACCTTTGAAGTTTAGAGGAGAAATAACTTTTGCATGAGTAGATGGCAAAAGTATTCCATAGAGCTAGTTTGAGCTAGTTTTAATGGCTAATCTTTTGGGGGCATGAAAATTCCAAACAAGGAAAACCAAGGGAAAGAGATTGAATTTAGAAGGCTTGGGCATATTTTGTGAAGGCATCTGGTCCAGTGTGGCTGGCACTTGGGCTACAGAGGGAAAGTTAAAAGAGACCAGAGCGCAGGGCAGGGCTGAGAGCTAGGGGAGGTGGGCTCCCAGGCCAGAGTTGAGGCTTGGGTTGTTAGTTGGCCTTTGCTAGTTGCTAGTTGCTTTGTGAGTCTGACAGTGGAGGGCACATGAATGGAAAATGAAAAAAGTAAGTAGCTAATGAAAGACTGAAGTAGGATAGCGGCGATTTGATGACTGCATTTCAGGGTATGGTAGAAAGGCAAGAGTGAGGTTAGTAGAGTTGGGGAAATGGCACTGCCATTCACTGGGATGGGAGAGATGACAGGGGATTGTGGATTTTGGGTGACTGTGGTTTGAGAAGAAAGTATTCAGTGGTTGAACTATCCATCAGAATTTTGAAGGTTAAAAAATTTTTTTTGAAGGTAAGTTACTTTGAAGATGTGTTCATTAGTATCTTGATTTTAAAGGATGGTGAAGGTCCAGGCTGAATAGTGAATTTTGACTTTATCATTCTAAGTTGTAAGTCTTGGGATTCCTGGGTGTGGTGGGAGAGTAGATTGACACTGCCGTCTTGGAAGCTGACGGCCAGTACCTTGGCAAGGTGAGCTTCATGAGCTTCCTGTTCGTGACCCAGTGACTCCATGCCCGAGTACTTGTATTAGCCCCAAACTGGAAACCTCCCACATTCCCATCAGCAGGTGACGCAGGCCACAGAGTGCTGCGGAGCAATGGGAACGAGAGGTTCGGCTCCTGGCAGCAGCAGGGATGAGTCTCATGGGTGTGTTGACTGAGATAGCACACACTGGGAATGCACAGCACGTACTACTGTCTGTGTGCAAGCTCGCATGCATGCGCTTGTGGGGTAAGACTGGGGAGAGCAGTACTTGGAGACTGGGAGGGCCTGTTGGTGCTGGGTGTGTTAACATTTGTGGATCTGAGGTGCTGGCTGTGCGGATGCATTCAGATGGTCAGTCTGATGGTGCCACCTGAAGTACCATGTGTGTTCATGGGTGAGCACCTACATGTGGGTGTACCACACTCTGAAAAGCTAACAGTAAACTGGGTGTGGTGGTGCACGTCTATAATCCCAGCACTCTGTGAAGCCGAGGCAGGAGGATTGTAAGTTCAAGCTTAGCCTGGGCAACTCAGCATCTTAGTGAGAACCTGTCTTGGAAATAAAAAATTAGGGGCTGGGGATGCAGTCCAATGTGAAGGCCCAGAATTCAATCCCCAGTATTGTGGTGGTGGTAGTGGGGCTAAAGCCCCTTTTTTGACTGGGGTCTTCTGGAGCATGGATGGGGATGTCACTGTGCTGTCCAGGCTGCCCTTGAACTCTGGGCTCAAGCAGCCTTCCTGCCTCAGCCTCCCGAGTAGGTAGGACTATGGACATGTGTTATCACACCTGGCTTAACTGGAATCTTCTAAAAATAAAAAAAGCATATTATGTTGGGAAGCCCCTCTAACAAGTTAGTAAAAAACCAACCGCAGCAAAGTACTCATTGCAAAGTCTGACAACCACAGACTTGTGTATTTGCTACAGATGTGTAGGTCTCATGAGTGAATGTTTTCACAGAATTTTAAAGCTTGTGTTTCCTTAGTATTTCATTTTCCTGAATAGCTAAGTTTTGTATGCTAGCATAATATAATTATATACACTTCTGTTTTAAAGCTGAAGTTTTGGATTTGATTGCAAAAGATGAAGAAGAATTTAATAAAGAGCATCAGTTTATACAGGTTTGTAATGATTTGCCTTAACCCGTCTGAAATTTTTCTTGTATTTATTTCAACATAGGTAAAATGTTAATTGCTAGTTTAGAATTATGGCTTATCTTTCACACTGCAGCAGCTTGTGGCTTTCTCTCTTAAGTCATGCTGACTGCCTAGTGCACCTCTGGGCGGGGGCTGTACTTGGGTGTGGCCCAGTGTGGATGAAGCCCTGAGTTTGATCCTAGAATTGCAAAAATGAAGTGAAATGAATCTTTAATTCACTTTAAGCTGGGTATTTCCTATTTTACTAGTTTATTTCTTATGAGTATTTCCATAGTTTTAAAATGAGCTAACCTTGTTTTTTTTTTTTTTGTTTGTTTGTTTGTTTTGGTACCAGCGATTGAACTCACAGCCTTGTGGTTGCCAGGCAGGTGCTGCACCGCTGAGCTGCGTCCCTGTCCCTGAGCTAACCCTGTTTTTAGCAAGGATGTGTGCATTCTAAACATTCTTAACGTTCTTTGTGACGGTCAGGGTTTGATGAACTACTGTAAGACAGTGCATATTACAACTCAGGTATTGAAAAATGAGTTGTTCTGTAGCTTTTATGGCTATTTTGATCCAAATTTGTCCAAATATTTTGCCCAATATTTAAAAATTTCATTTTCAAGTTTCCTTTTTTTGTGTGTGTAAGTTAAAGTTTCACAATTAGAAGAACAGAAAGAATGCCTGCTGGAAGGGGAAAAAGAAAGATGTGACAACTCTCTTTCTTTCTAGGAAGAAAACATAGATGCTCAGAACACTTCGGCTGCCCTAGGGGATACGTCATGGGCAGCTACAGTCAATTGTAATCTGTTGAGGAAATCATTCAGCGCATCAGATCTGGACAAAAATGATGCTAGTTATCTACGGCTGTCGTTAGGAGAGTTCTTTGCTCAAAGGTCTGAAGCTCTTGGTTGCCTGGGTGGTGGTAACAATGTGAAAAGAGTGAGTATGAAAAGTGTTAGAGGCGGGTAAAGTTACTAATGTCTTAGTTCTTTTGTGCTGCTATAATAAAATACCAGAGGCTGGTTTTGTTATAAAAAAGAAGTTTATTTGGCAAGCCATTCTGGAGGCTAAGCCCGGCGTGTGACCGCCACATTTGGTCTTCTGATCGGGGGCTGGAGCTACAGCAGAAAGGCCGTATGTGGAAGGGAGGAGGCTGAGTTGCTGTATAACAACGCGCCCTTGGTCCCTAACCCACTCTTGTGGGCTGGAATTATTCCCCACACGAAGGCAAATGTCTCATGATCCCAAAGGCTGTAGAAGCCCCAGCACCTCTTGACACCAGGTCTCAATGTGAGTTTCAGAGGAGCTTTCAATCAGCAGTAATCATGCTTTGAATAAACCTCTCTGGCTGTGGTCCTGCCACTGCTCAGCATGAGTTTTGGGGACAAACCGTGCGCTCACACCCAAGTGCGGGTTTGTGTTTGAGTGTTAGGGTGGTGTGACTGGAATTTTAACCGTGAAGCAGGCAGAATAAGGGACACAGTGGGATTGTGCTTACTAGCATATGTTCTTCCTTTTGCCTTGTAGTAAGGAGATTGAACCCAAGAAAATCCCAAGTTCTACCACTGGGCTGTATCCTCCCACTCAGCTCTCTTTATTTTATTTTGAGACAAGGCCTAAGTTTTCCATGCTATCCTTGAATTTGTAATCTGTACTCAGCCAAAAGTTTAGATTTGTGCTTTTGTTTTTTGCAGTACTGGGGATTAAAGGCAGTGCCTTCCACTGTTACATCCCAGTCCTTTTTAAATTTTCTTTTGAGATAGTCCCTCGACAAGTTGCCCAGGGTGGGCGTGGACTTGCAGTCTGCTTTCCTTAGCCTCCTGAGAAGCTGGGATTCAGGTGTGCACTTGCAGGAAAGCTTAGGCTTTATAGTCAGTCTGACCTGACTCTGGCACTAGCTCTGCCTTTTATATGACATTGAATAATTGAACTCTGCTCTGCCTTAATGTTCCCATTTCTAAAGTGAAGGGCTATTTTATAGGGCAGTGGTGGCGAACCTATGGTATATGGGCTGCAGGGGGCTGTTTGTCTCATGGGAAACTCTAAAAGGTTCGCCATCACTGTTCCTGGGTGCTGTAAGATGTAAGTGTGATGGTGCTTGGAAGAAATTTAGCACCAACATGTAGTGTTAGTTTTTTGGTGTCTCGTGGTTAGTTGGTGGTACTGAATGTGCACCCTGGGCCTTGCACACGCTAGGCAAGCATTGTACCACCCGGGCCCAGTGCCGAGAGGGAGAGTGGAGCCTTAAAGGCAGACAAAGCCATCACGTGGGTCTGGCCAGGTAGGCAGGTAGGATCAGGATAGCTGGGCACGCGGGCTTCCTGCAGGAGCTGGGTTGGACCACAGGTGGACAGGCAGGAAAGTGCTGCATGGCACGAGCAGCCTCTCGTGCCTGGGTGCCTCTCCAGGCACAGCCTGGTGCCACCTGCTCTATTGGGGCCAGGTGGAGAGGGCCAGAGGCTGAGGAAGAACAGAAGCAGGCAGAGGCTGTGAAAGTAGGAGAAGGCTGTGGCGGCCAGGCCTGGGCTGACGCACAGGCACAGAACTCAGCTGCTGGTGACTCCACAGAGAAAATTAGTGTCCTGGAGAGAGTGCTTATCAAGCCTCAATGGCATGGAATGTAACTGTGAAACAGGTGCAGTGTTAGTAATCGCTGGGTGTTAGTTGATTAGCAGAACTACTTTCTAATTGCTATGCCCCAGTCTTATTTGTGCAGTGAATTAAGAAGTGGAAACAAATAGCTCAGAGAGGCAACTTTTTCTGCTTGGATTAATTGGGATTTTTGAGATTGTGAAAGGAGTTGAAGAGTAACTGAGTTCCTTCTTAAATAGATGGATAAAGCACTGGAGCTAGGCATGATAGTGCACACCTATAATTCTAGCCTTGGGAGGCTGAGGTAGGAGGACCACCGCAAGTTCAAGGCTACACAGTGAGTTCAAGGCCAGCCTAGACTACATAGTAAGACCTTCGCCCCAACAAAAAACAAAGCACTGAATTGTGGGAAACTTCATCTGTTATTTAGCATTTTAATTTTGATATTAGCTAAGAAATGTTACATGCATTCAAGTTATTAGATCAAAGGAAGAAATTCCCAAGTGAAGATCAATAAAACATTAAGTACATTTAAGGAATTCACAGTTTAGACCTAGCATGTAAAAGCTGTGTAAGAAACACAAATGGGAATCCATGTGTGTAGGAACACACCTAATCTTAGCTTGTGTTTGAGGGTGTATTTAGTCTATAAAAAAAGACATTGTTGCACTGTAAGTCCTGGGTGACAGGAATGTTTTTCTTTTTTCTCATTGATGTGTTACTCATGATTAGAACTCACAGAAGGTTCAGATTAACAGTTGTTGAAGGAATAAAGTATCATTTTTGCTATTTTATTTTTTTGGTACTGGGGATTGAACTCGGGTCCTTGCCCTTGGGAGGCAGGCGGCAGAACCACTGAGCTAAATCCCTGGCACATTTTTGCTATTTTAATTTGGATTTCTTAGTAAAGGTAACTTACTTGCTAGTGTTGATTTTAATAATGAAAAAACAGCTAGCATTATGGAAATAAAAGGTTCTATTTCGATGTTTACAATTCGTCTCTACTGGCAGTTAAGTGGGAAGAAAAATTTTGTTGAAATCATTTAGCTATGTTACCAGTGTTAGCTAAAATCATGTAGAATATTGCAAAGCAGCTGAAAATGAAAGAAATAATTCATGTTTAATTATTTTGTAGCCATCATTTGGTTATTTCATCAGCTCACCTGAAAAGAGTGAACCTATTGCTTTAATCAGAAAGTCTGAGGTGTCGAGAAGTAATTTGGACAAGGAAATAGCTCATCTTAACTCTAATCTGTCTTCAGGTAATGGACTAAAAGTTTTTAGAGAACCTTTTTTTTTTACTTGAAACTTAGTCATTATGCAGTGTTGTTCTTTATGAGTGAAATCTGTGTACTGCTTTGCAATTTTTCAGTACCGCTTAGATTTCAATATTCTTTATAGATTTCTTTTCAGTCATTAACCCAACTAAAATGTTTTTGTAAAAAACGAAACTAAATGAGATAGTTTCAAATGTTCTAGTTCACTGTGGTCTAGTAAGTGTCTGAGTTAATGAATAATAGATATTATATTTGTTACTTAGACTTGTAGTTACAGATATGTTTTAGAATTTAGGTTGTGACTTGCCTATTAAATATGACATATCTACTAAAAGTGCTTTACATCAAATTTCCTTGGCCAACTTCTGAGTACTTTTAAGCAGCTGTGTTTGCTAAGTGTCCTGTGGAGCTGCGCACGATTTGCTGCTTCCCGTGGACGGTAGGGAGTGGTGTGGTCCAGTGAAGGACAGGGTCTGTGGAGTTGGTGCTCCCCCGCCAGGAGCAAGTCCTCAGTGTCACCCCGAAGAGTGAAGGAGGATGAGCGTCTGCTGGGGACTGACTGAACCCACAGGCGTCTGCAGGCTGCCCTTTGTCCGGACAGCTGACGTGTGGGGCACGCACTAGGCGTCTGCCTGGCAGTCAGAGGGGTCTAAAGTCAGCGTGCACTTAAGTTGAACATTGTCTCTTCTGGCAGGAGATTTAGATGAGCAGTCCCAGGCACAGCTGAGTGAAGGATCCGTCACTCTGCAGGTGGAGGCCTTGGAGAGCCCTTCGGAAGTGGACGAGAATGACAAGACGCTGGCTGCCGACACTGCTGACAAGGGGCGGGCGGAGGTAGCCTTGCCCTTCTGGAACCTACGATCATGTTCCTTGTGATGGTTCTTGGGTGAGAGGAAACAAGATCACCTGTGGAAAACAGGCTGTTTCACATGTCTTCTGTTTCCTGGCTTCAGTCTTGTTTTTGCAGTCTGGTGGGTGAACCTAGGGCCTCTTGCTTTAGAGGCAGACGCTGTCCCACTGAGCTACATGCAAGGCCCTTCAGTTTTGGTTCAAGTGTCTTTTTTTTTTCTTTGCCGTGCTGGGATTGAGCCCACGTTCTTTGTACTGCGCATCCTCGGTCCTTTTTTTTCCACTTTTGCTTTGAGGCAGGGTCTCACTGAGCTGTTAAGTTGCCCACGCCGGGCTGGAACTTACAGACCTCCTGCCTCAGCCTCTCAGACTTGTGGGAGTACAGGTGTGTGCCACCATGCTTGGCTTCAAATGTCTTTTAAGTTTAAAAATTTTTCCATCAATTTTTAATATACATAAGTGAGTTTATAAAACAAATTTACAGTCACTGTGTGGATTGTCCCAACTTTCCTTCTACTTTGTGTGATTTTTTTTTTTGGTATCTGGGATCGAACTTGGGTCCTTGTGTTTGTGAAGCAGGCAGTGGATACTTTGTATGAATTTAGTTCACTGTTTTTCCAACTTCTTACGATTGAGTGCTTAGCTCGCTGGTTTTTCTCCCTTGCTTTCCTAATAGCATCTAATGGTGTAAATTTCCTTGAAAGCAGAGCTTTTCCTTTCATCTGATCTTTTGACATGTCATAGTTTCATAATCAGTTCTGTTCAATATATTTTCTAACTCCTTAAGGCCATGAGATATTTTTATTTTGTTTTGGGAGTGTTTTGTTTGTTTGTTGGCAGTACTGGGGATTGAACTGGGGCTTTCACACTGAGCTACTCCCTCTGCCTCTTTATTTTGAGACAAGATCTCCCTGCAGTGTTAAATTGCCCAGGCTGGTCTTGAACTCCCAGCGATCCTCTTGCCTCAGCCTCCTGAGTGCTGGGATTACAGGCATGCGCCACCACACCCGGCTATGCTTTTCCAGTTTTTAAAGTGTTGATGGTAGCCCAGTCTTACTGTAGTAGGAGTGTTGGTTGTCGCCCTGTGAAATGTGTTGAGATATGGTGTACACAGGTGTCAGGAATGTTGCTGTGTATTTGAAGGGAAACACCTGTGGTGGCTGCTGGCCGCACTCCTGTGTGTTTCAACTAGGTGAGATAAGTCAGTCTGCCCGCAGCCTTAAAATCGTGAGCTGTTCTGTCAGCTTCTCAGGGCCTGCTGCCTGCTGCTGTGAGGTGTATTTGTCCATTAACTGCTGTGAACGTTTCCGAGCTATGTTTTTAGTCCATACAAATTAAAATTATTTTCCAGTGAGTTGGGTATTTTCCTGCTATGCCTGGCCCCTCTGTCTCTAGTACTGTACTACTTTTTGCCTAAGTCTAACGCAGTTAACACCGGATTTCTTTGGTTAGTATAGCATGCTGTATTTTTCTCTTTACTTTACTTTTAATGTTTTTATATCCTGATAGGGCTGGGGATTTGGCTCAGTGGTTCCACCACCTGCCTCACCATCGTAAGGACCCAAGCCTGATCCTGGTACCAAAAAAAAAAACCCCAAAAATAAAGCAAAATAAATATTTTTGTATCCTAACATTTTAGATGCTTCTCTTTGAAGGACATAGAGGTGGATTTTGTTTTTCAGCTATTCTCATACTCTTTCTAATTTTCTTTAAGAGAATCATCAGTACATGGGAATTTGAATATACTCTATTTGATGTTTCACCTAGACTTTCTTTTTCTTTTGTACTATTTTCTATTCTGCTTTTCTTCTCATCAGAAAGCAAATATTATATACACACTTTTTTTCATATTTGTTGTTGTGATTACTCAAATTTTAACCTGTTTATTAAGGTTTAGTAAACTTGTTTTTTTGGTCACTTTTTAAAAACCTCTTATTGAACATTATTACAAGGATTGTAAAACACTCAATTTATTCTTCTTTACACTTAAAAGCTGCTGTTGCTTTATGTCTTATTTATCTTGTATTTAGACCCCATGATGCTGTTCAGTGAAGATTACCATTTCCAAAAACAATGTGATCTTCCAACTGAGGTTAATTTTATTCTTGAAGAGTACCTTACTGTTTCTTCTAGCAGATGTCTGCTGATAATAAATTTTCTAAAAATGTTTCCATTTCCTCTTCATTCTTTTTTTTTTTTGGTAATGGGGCTCAGATTAGGACCTTGCACTTTTAAGTCAGGCACGATGCCACTGAGCTAAATCCCCGGCCCTGGATTGTATTTTTACTTGCTATAAAATTTTAGTTTAGAAACAACTTTTAGCTCTTTTCATTACTGTTTTACATAATTTCATTTTAAAAGTTCGCTGACACAGTTTTACTGTTATTTCAGTAAAGATAATGATGTCTTGTCTCAGGCAGCTTTAAAACGTTTCTTAGTTTTTATCCGTTTTCCTGTAATATACTCAGGTAGCCTGTGTTACCCTGTCATTCATAGGAACGTTGTTGAAATCACCCCAGGCCCAGGGAGAAGGTACACTGCAGGTGGGATGTGTTTGCTTCTGAGAGGGCTGGGACATGAGTGACCTCAGAGCTATGGCTTATGCTGTTGGGACCGAGCTGACTGGACCGGTCAGCCCTGATGAGGCCAGTCCAGTGGCGCTTACCCTGCCAGGAGGGCGTGTCCAGCCCATGGCCCACTTATTTTTAATGTTATGACATGTTGAAAGGAAGTTTTACTTACACATGAGTGTGTTAACTGTAGTGCGTATTGTATGTGTTGCCCGAGACGATGCCTCTTCACGAAAACTCAAGTGCCACGGGTTGGACGTGCCTGTGGGTGCCTTCCTGAGGCCTGTGTGTTTTACACGGTCCCACACCCCTGTCACTCCCCGGCCCCGTCGCCAGCAGACCCGGAACTCCCTTTCCTTCCCCGGTCCCAGGAGAACAGCTGTGCTCATGCCGCTCCTGATACAGCGGTGACCCTGGAGAATCATTCCAGTGCTGGGCCTGCATCTCTGGATTACTGGATTTCTCCTCTTAGATCTGGCCCCATAAAATTACGTGGCCTTTTTCTTTTTAACACTTCTTAAAGCTCTTTGTTAACTCTAAGAGGTCTTTTTGAAAATACTGTCCAGACCTGGTGTTCTCAGCAGGAGATTATGTTACCTACTCTGCTATAGCTGGAGACAAAAGTCTTAGCATTGCATTTTTTTGTTAAATAATTTTATGTTCTTTGCTTTTGGGCCCATTTCATTTTTTTAACCCATGGTTCTTATTTATGTCTTGCTTATAAATAATTTGAACAGCTGAAGGAAATTGTCAAGAATTTTACTTTAAATAGTGGCTCAAAGGCTTATCTGTCTCAATATTTGAATTTTTGGTAACCTATTATTTTCTGATTCACCTTTAGCATTGCTTTATTTTATTTATTTATTTTTTTGGTGCTGGGGAGCAAACTCAGGACCTTGAGCTTGCAACGCAGGTGATGGCACCGCTGTAGCATTGCTTTAAATCATGAGACTTTTTAAAAATAATGTGAGTTACATGGTACTACATAATTAAAGTTGGTAACAAGTGTCTTTCTTGTTTGTCTGTGAGGCTGATGGGGCTCTGCTGTACCTGGTTCCTGTGACTGAAGGTGGTGATAGCTGTCATTTGCATTAGACACCGTAGATGACTTGCGGCTGGTTTTTGCTGTTGTTGGGACTCCTGCTGTTAGTGCTTCTGCCGTGGTCACCTCTCACCTGAGGTTCACTCTCTGCGTCCTCATATTAAATGGAAAATTGCAATAGAGAAACAGACTTTTCTCTATCTCTAGTGCCTTATGATTGCACTGTTTTATTATTGTCATTGATGTCTCGCCGTGCCACATTTATAGTTCAGCTTTATTCCAGTATGTCTAAGCAGTACGCTGTGTATTAAGGGAGGGTTCAGGGCCACCCAGGGCCTCGGAGCACCCTCCCCACAGGGGAGCTCTTCTGCAAAGAAGGATTCCACTGATGTGCACATTTCGTGGAAGTGGCTTGAGTTCTCTGATGTACACTTTCTGACTTCTAGGACGCTTTCTCCAGGAATGACAACCTCCAGGAGCACAAAGAGGAGGCGGCCGACCAAGGTGATTCCGTGCTCAGGATCAGCACCATCGCCTCAGCCATTGCGGATGCCTCGGTCAGCACTGAGCCCTCCCAGTTTGCGGCCATGATGAAGGCGCTGAGCAACAGAGCCAGAGGTGGGGCTGCTCGGGGGCTCAGTGAGCGTGTGGACTGCTCTGCGTTGACCTGTCGCTCACTTGGTGACTTGGAGAGAAGCGATGGCTTCAGTGTATTTGATATGGAGAAGTACCTCACGAAAACGGAAGTTAGCAGATGTGAAGGTGGCTTAGAAAGTGTGTCAAGAGCTGGCCCATCAGACATTTGGGATTTATCTTTGCTAAGAGAACAGACTCTTCAGCGTACCCACACAGTCAGCTCTTGTGCGACCAGTGTGTGTGTGGGGGAGCCAGGAGAAAAAGCAGCACCTGTATTGTGTGGTGAAAATGGAGAGGGTGAGAATCAGGACTCCTTTAGAACCACGGACTCTTCAAGTTCAGCTCTTACAAATCTGGGGGAGAATGAGAGTGCAGCTGTGGGCAGGCAGACACACGCCTCTGACTCTGGTCCCAGTGAGAAAGCCGCCTCAGAGTCCACCCTGGTACCGAGCAGCTACTCCTCAGTAAGGAGCCCCACAAGAGCAGCCCTTTGCCTCGTGGAACAGTGTGAAGAAATACAAAATCGGAGGCCAAAAGAGAGTGATAGGGAAACAAGCAGCAGTGACAAGCATGTGACCTTTGAAAAGCATTGCATCATTTCCCCCAGAAGTGTTGGTAAGTATCTGCGTGACTGCTCACGATCACAGACTTGTGCGGAGTGTTTTCTGGCCTCACTGGAAAATGTTCCTTCCCAGCAGATTCGAGGAGCACCTCTTCTGAACCTGGTGGGGCTGGCCTGGAGGACGAGGAGCAGGAGAGCTTCCGGCCATCTACTTCCCCACTCAGCCACTCTTCACCCGGCGAAGCCTCTGGGGCAAGTCTGTCAGGGTGCGTGCTCCCTGGGGTTGCTTTAAATAATGCAGTGCGTGCTCTGTGTAGGAAAGCTAGAAAAAAGCATAAAGAAGTGCTTGATGAGGTTCATTTCCCAGAGGTAACCATTGTAAGTATTTTGTGAATTTCTGTTTTCCTTGTGCAGGGTTTTGTACCCTGCTATTTTGAGGAAATTTTTTGAGGGGGTCATATTTTCTTGTCTCCATTTGTTAGAAACACACTAGCAAGTGTTTTGATCATACCAGTTAATCTGGGACTTTCTAAGTCCAAGATTCAAATTCGCGTTTTCTCTGCGTGAGCATTGCCTAGGTGAACATTGTGAACTGCAAAAAAAAAAAGATGGTGTAAAACCCAGCCAAGTGAAGGACTGAATTGAAGCTGAATGGGTTAGTGTTCTGTAGATGTGGAAACCATTTCCAAAAACAGTGTGACCTTGTTTCCTGGGGCCTGTGATCTTTTGCACTGTGATGGAGCTTTTCACTTCCCCCTCCCATGTCTGGTGCTGGGGAACAGGATAAGTTAGAAATAACATGTGTGCACATGCACATGTAAGCACACGTGAACATGCTATAGGGATGTGGGGGTCTCACATCTGTTGCTTTTGAATCTTTTTTTTTTAGCATTGTGAACCATTGCTAGTATCTGTCAGCACAGTTCCTTTTATTTCTGCCATCCTGGGGGTGGAGCCCAGGGCTTTGCCTTTTCTGTGCTTAGAGCTTGCGTGTTAACAGCTGCAGGGTCCTGTGACAGCCTCGTCAGATTTCTGCTTGGCATGGACGGCACTGTGATGAGATGCCTTTTCGTGAGGTCTTTATCGTTACTTTTTTCCTGAGGAAACATTCTCAGATGCAGGACAGTTAAGGTAAGGGGGCTCTTGCTGCGGCCCACCTGCCTGCTCTGCGGAGAGCCACACCACTGTGTGTGGTGTTTCTGTCAGTGCATCTGACTGTTCCATTGCTTTCCTTTACGCCACGGTTCTCTTTTTCATCTTTGCTCTTTGAGGAAAGGAAATTGTAATACTTTTCTTCACTGCCTCATATTATGTACTCAGTACATTTTTATTGAACATATTGTTAGGTGTTTGTATATTGTATTTGTTAATAAAAATGCTACATTTTCCTTTTACTGTAGCTTACCAGATAGGTCACTGAGTAGGAAGAGACATGGCTTTTAGGTAATTAAGTGTAAACAGCAAGTGCCTGCTGCCGTTGCTTCCCAGGTGAGGGGCAGGCGACAGTGGTTGCTGTGGATGATAGGGGAAAGGGGTGGTGCCTGACACGGGGCTCTCTCTCTTTCAGGGGTGCTTCGGAGTCCCTTGATTCGGCAGCCTGTCCCCAGAAGTCCCCTGCTGAGAGTGAGCTGTCCCGGCTGGCATGTTCTCCTGCGGACACGAGCAGACTGACTTACGTGTCTGAACGGGAGAGCGTCTGTCCTGCGTCAGCTGCTGACAGTGCCCACCAGGTCGGGAGCCCAGGCCAGCCCAGTGTCTGTGTTGCTCTTTTACCTGTAGAATATATGTAGAGAGTGTGTGTCTGTGGGCATGTGTGCGTGTGCGTGCATGCGTGTATCCATGTGAAGCAGCTGCTCCTGCTGGCTGGGCACTGAGGGCTAAGTTTTGGTGTTTCCCTAAGAGCTCTGTTGGTGCAAGGCACACTGTGATGTGGGTGTGCCCTGAGGACTCCAAAGAGGTGCAGACCCCTACAGCAGGTCCGGGTGGCTCAGCAGAGGAGCATGAGGGGGTCAGGGTGTGGAGGCCTTAGCACAGCAGCTAGAGTTGAGCAGGGAGGAAGCCGAGGAACAGCCGGAGGATGGCCGAGGTGGGAATGCGAGCCGTGCACTCTGCTGCAGGTGCTCTGAGAGCTGAGGATGGATGCAGTGAATCTTACACGCGGGCAAGGGTGTGGCGCTGAAAGAAGGCAAGGCCAAGAGCTGGAGAGGCTTGGCTGTCAGGCTCGGGAGCGGAACGCTTGCAACCTGGACAGAAAGGAGTCAGTGGATAAGGTCACAGCCAAAGGAACAGCTGTGCGCACCAGCTTCTGGCTGAGAGATTAAGCAGGACGGATCAGAGGCCCTTGACTCGCATCCTGGGTCTGTTTCGATTTTAAAAGCTCGCGCCGGCTGGGCGTGGAGGAGCAAGGCTGGAACCAGGTAGATGTGACACGAGACTGCTGTCATTTGGAGAGGGTGCTGAGGTCAGGAAGTCTGGGAGCGGCTCGTGTTTCACTCAGTTCTTGCACATGTTTTGTGAGGGTGATTCGCAGCAAGCTGAGTGGGACTGCTCTGCACACGCTGCTCCAGCCTCTCCACCGCACTCCTGAGTGTGTGCCGCTGTGTCCTGGAGCCCCTCGTTGTATGAGTCCGTCCGTGAGGCCAGCTTCTGAGGTCACTGGATGTCTAGTCTTGCTCTTGGCACAGCTAGGACTCAGGTGGCTCTCCTGCCACATCCCTGGGTCCCTGCCTCACACCTGCATCTTCACCTATTTGGGGCAGTGCTGGGGGACTGTGCCGGTCACCTGGTGATTCACTCTGAAAATGTGCATCTTCACTGTACTCAGTTCTTGCACATGTTTTGTGAGGGTGATTCGCAGCAAGCTGAGTGGGACTGCTCTGCACACGCTGCTCCAGCCTCTCCACCGCACTCCTGAGTGTGTGCCGCTGTGTCCTGGAGCCCCTCGTTGTATGAGTCCGTCCGTGAGGCCAGCTTCTGAGGTCACTGGATGTCTAGTCTTGCTCTTGGCACAGCTAGGACTCAGGTGGCTCTCCTGCCACATCCCTGGGTCCCTGCCTCACACCTGCATCTTCACCTATTTGGGGCAGTGCTGGGGGACTGTGCCGGTCCCCTGGTGATTCACTCTGAAAATGTGCAACTTTACCTTTTTTTAAAAAAAAAAAAAAAAAAGGGGGGGGCGTGGTCCTTTTTTTTTTTTTTTTTTTTTTTTTTTTTTTTTTTTTTTTTTTTTTTTTTTTTTTTTTTTTTTTGGTACCAGTGAACAAACTCAGGTCCTTGCATTTTCAAGGCAGGTGCCAGAACCACTGAGCTAAATCCCGGGCCTTTGGCTGTCAGTACTTTATTTCTAAAGCTTCAGTCCAGGAGAAATTTCCAAACCTAGAGCCAGGCCTAATCAGTAGGGTCAGGGTGTTCCTGAGTGTAAATGCCACCTGTCCCTCCTGTGAGCTCTTGGTGTCACCTGCGAGCTGTGTGAAGAAGCCTGTGTGTTACCCCTGGCCAGGACTGTTACTAACAGACAGCAGGGCAGACAGCAGGGCCCCACAGGCTCAGAAACTGGAACAGGCTCAGTTCGCACAGCCCTTGAGTGTGTGTGTAGCCAGTGCAGACACAGATGGTGAGGGGACACTGGGCCTGCGGTGTGTCAGTTCCGATCTCATGTCCTTGTCAGTTGGCAGTTTGCTTATCCCTCATTCCTTGTTACTAATTTATTTAGATTTTTATTATAAAGTTTACAGAGCGAAGTCTCTGAAATTTGCACATTACTCAGCTCTGGTCATTTACATACATTTTTTGGGTATGATTGGTGTGTGTCACCCATTCCCCTTCCTCACATGATAATTATTTT
The DNA here is from genome assembly GCF_012274545.1 of Fukomys damarensis. Lineage (NCBI taxonomy): Eukaryota > Metazoa > Chordata > Mammalia > Rodentia > Bathyergidae > Fukomys > Fukomys damarensis. The sequence goes on from NW_022900942.1 coordinate 68,767,077, forward strand.
TACAGAACAGTGAACGCAGTCTGTCTGTCTTTCAAGGCTGTCAGACTGCTTGTCTGTGCAGCCCGCTCCACCTCAGGGGTGGTACAGCATAGACCTCCTTACTGTAACTCTTGGTGATACCACACGTCGTTTGGTTTTCTGTGGATGACTCTAAACCCTTGTCACACACAGAGTGATCTCACCAGTGAACTGAGCACCACAATCGTCTGCGCCAGTCCAGTGCCCCCCGACGAAGAAGACGAGTTCTCCCTTCAGCAGAGTGGGGTCCGGAGCGAGTCTGGTGTGAGGAGAGCAGCTGCAGCTGCTTCTTTGGCTGGTGGACCTCTGGACGCAGAAACTAACTCCGCCGCAAGTCAGGACCCTTCCTCTGTGTGTGGAGAGCGGTGGGAAGCCCAGGAGGCAGTGAGGACGTCCCGCTGCAGGAAAAACCAGATCCTGGGGCAGCCAAGTCTTGGCCACTGTGCTGGGTCAGCTGCTCCTCAGCTCTCGGTCCCACACCAGAAGTCTGCAGATGGAGGTCAGAGGACGGCCTCGGATGAAGCCGGCGGCGAGTCCAGGGGCCAGGTTCCTTGTCAGAGCATTCCCAGACAGCAGCCTGTCCCTCTCTCCAGGCTGCAGAGTGTGCCCACCGCGTGTCCTGCCCTCTGGACTGGTGCCCCTCTCGTCACAGCTGCCTTGGCCCAGCAGTGTGTGGGGACGAATGTCGCCTTGCCTCCTCTGGGCCACGCAGGCAGCGCCCCCGTCTGCAGGTTCCCAGGATGCCCTCCTTACCCTGCCATGGCAGGGGAGCCAGGTCAGAGCCCTGTGGCTGTGGGGATTTGTCTAGGCCCAAGTCTCACTTCTGGACTGCTGGGTCCCTCTGTCCTCTGTCACCCGTGTTCTGACACTGTACATCAGAACCTGCACAACGCAGCAAAACCTTTTCCCCTGCACTCAGGCAGTGCAAACCGTGGGCTTGAACCCTGGAATTCAGAAATGACGGCAGGATTTGGTGAGATGCATTTTCTCTTATTGTGCTTGTTATTTAAAAGTTGAATTTTCTCAAATGGGTCCACAAAACTAGTTTATTTGAAGGAGGTATTGGTTGGCTTTACTTTTTTTAAGCACTATATAGTTCAGACTGGCCTTGAACTCACGGTGTAGCCCATACTGGCCTCAAATTCACAACCGTCTTCATGCCTCAGCCTCCTGAGTAATGGAATGAATTCCTTCTCACCAGCTTGCACCATTGGTGGTACGTACAGGACTCTCCCGTCTGGGGGCTTGTACCACTGGTGGTAGAAGTGGTACAGTCATACGTGAGACAATCCTACACATACCACTGGTGGTTCAAGCTGCCTGGCAGTGAGACATAAAAGCTGTGCACCACCATGCCCAGCTTTGGCTTTACTGTCTTACTACTTCTGTTCATCTCTGTGACTGTAATATTTCCAGGCAGGGTTCCCTGAAGTTGGCTTAGAACAGTGCTGACCCTTATGCAGGGGGACAATGCCCTCGGGCCCTGTCTTCCCTGTCTCTGTCGCTCTGAACTTGGATTTTTTGGTGTTCTCTCAACTGAGAAGTGTCCACTGTAGGGTGAGGGAGACGAACTCCCGGGGATGGGGCTGCTCCTCTCCCTGGCAGCCGTCTTTGCAGCGGAGTGGGGCCTGTGCTTTTCCTGGCACTGTGTCTAGTCCGCAGAGCACTGTCTTCCTGTCTACCCTCCAGAGTCACCATGCAAGCGAAGATGGGGAAGATCAGGGATTTTTTTTTTTTTTTTTGAGATAGGGTCTTGCTATGCAATTCAGGCTGGCCTTAAACTCACTGTGTAGTCCAGGCTGGGAGCCTCAAACTTGTAGCAGTCCTGCTTCAGCCTCCCGAGTGCTGAACTACAGGCTTGTGCTGCCATGTCTGGCCTCACTGCGGTCTTTTTTACTTTGGCAGTGGATTTTGGAGAGAAAAAAGGTGAGGTTACCAACTGGAAGTAAGCGCACAGGGTTTATTCGCTGTCACTTGTGAGTCCCACCAGTTTTTTGTTCTGCTTTTCCTGGCCAAGGGAGCCAGACCCTACATTTCTGGGGCCTGGATTTCCATGGGTCACCCCCACAGTGATTCCCACTTGCCCAGTGGTACTGTGCACCAGGTGTTTGATGAGCTGTGCTTTGCCTCTTCTGCAGTGAGCGTCAGGGTGCCGGAGGAGCTGAAGTTCCCTTCTGCGTGTTGTGTGGGCATCGCCTCACAGACCCGCCTCAGCGTGCTCAACCCCTCTGACCGCTGGCTCCAGGTCAGCGTTGTGGCGCTCAGCATCAGCGTCAATGGCGAGAAGGTGAGGCGGCCCTGCCTGCATGGTGCTCTGCAAGGTGCTGGTCTGTGCCCCCGCTCCTCTCAGCTGCTCCGATGTCCCCAGCCCGGGGTCTCCTCCAGCCCCCTTTGTGGTAGTACTTACAGTGTCGCAAGTGAAGTCTGAAGTTATTTATCATTGACCGTTGTGGTTCATCATTGCTTATTTGTAAAATCAGTTTGCTTTTAGCGCTATTTAAATCACTCAGTGCCCTGATTTTCTGGCCTCTACTTGCTGATTTTGACTTTGTTAAATGTGATGGACTATAAATTTTTTACAAAGGGGGTGCGGAATGAGCCTTTCTTGGGCTGTGTCTTCATTAATAAGCGGAGACTTTTTGACTAATTTATGTGGTCATGTTCTTACATAATCTTTCGAAATTTCTGGAAATGCAGTTTTAACCAAGCTCTTACAGCCAAGAGCAGTTACAGGTGCTGTAACTTTGGACTCTGGATCTCTGCTCTTTAGCTGGGGAGGACGTTGGGCAGCTGCGCCTCTGTTGCCGTGGCTGGCAGCCATTACTCCTGGAAACATAAAATCATCTCTGCCCTTCCTCTTACTTTCCTTGCTTTTCCTCTGCTCCTGGATCCTTGGTTATGGAAAGCAGGTGATTAAAGGAAAGGTTAAAGTTGGATGGTGAAATTTGAGGGCTTTGGGACCATCTAAGGAGTTGTCTGTGGACGTTGGGAGAAAGAGCGCATTCAAAGAGGGGACCAGAGGAGTCAGCCCTGTGCAGATGAGCACTGCATCCTGGATAGCCCAGGCCGTGAAGCACCACAGACAGTGCCCTGCAGGAAAACAAGTGAGAAAACCGGGCCTGTTCTAAAATAGACCAGGCAGGTGCAGTCTGTGTAGGAAGAAGAATTTGGTGTCTGAAGCATGTTGACTGAGTACACTTTGCAGGTAATGAGTTAAAAGTATGAATGCTTCTGAAGAGGTGGTGTCTAGACCGGGCCGTGCATACAACTAGGAAAGGGGTGCTCCACCTCAGCGATTCTCCTTGATTTTCAAAGTAAAGCCATTTCTTAACAAACCATGTGGCTCTTTTTTAAAGGTGGATCTTTCAACATATCCTTGTCTAGTTTTCAAGAATAAGGTCATTGTAAGACCACATGCAGCAGAAGAAATAACAGTGCTTCTCATACCACTGGATCCTGGGATTTTCAGATGTGTGTTCAGGGTTGCTTCATGGCCGTTTTCGGCAGACACTGAGACGATCATGCAGGCAGAAGCCTTGGCAAGCAGAGTTGTTCTTACTGCCATCGCCGAGAGCCCTGTTATTGAGGTAACAGTTTCTAAACAGGTCTTTGTCCTTCCTGGTATTTTAATGAAGATTGTTTAACCTCAGAGGTAATATTTGGGAAATGGGGTCAGGGCCTGCGTTGTGCTGCCCCAGTGTGACAGCTGAGTGTGTGTCACTTCTGTCCCACTGTAAGGTCAGGGACTGTCTGGTGCATTTCAGTTACTTCTGATTCCTAAGGTCCTAGTGTGCTGCCCGCTACTTTGGCTGAGTGTTTTTTATTTTTTTTAGTTGGTGTTTAGAAGTTTTTTTTTTTTTTTTTTGGTTTTCTGAGACACAGTCTTGCTATGTAGTTGAGACTGACCTGGAACTCACTGTGTAGCCCAGGCTGGTCTCGAACTCACAGCAATCCACCTGCCTCAGCCTCCCAAGTGCTGGGATTACAGGTGTGTGCCACCATGCCCAGCTCGGTGTTTGGAAGTTTTGTGAAGTACATTCAGCGTGGCTGCTTCTGCTCTGAGACACATGTATCCTGGTTTGTGGAACTGTCTCCAGAGAGTGAGGGTGAGGAGCAGAAATGCAGGGAGGCACCAGGGTCTCTCCACACCCCACCCAGTCTCTCCTGCGTGGAGTCTGTCCCGTCCCAGCCGTCCCAGCTACCACAGGCTTGAAGTCTTGTCTTTGATGGCTTAAAGCTGCCACTCAGCCTTTTGGGGGCCACTGTGAGAGTCAGCTCTCACCTGCCAGTCTGCCCTTGATTTCTTTGTATTTTATGTTCTGCTAGGGCAAGGGGGGGGATATATGCATACATATGCACACATGTGTGTGTGTGTGTGCGTGTGTGCACACGTATATTAGTATTGCTGGGCCTATTTTTACATCATTTCAAATACCTTCAGTGGATCAGAAGTTTGGAGTAACTCTGAACATACCATGGTAATCACGTTGGGTTTTTTTTGGTACTGGGGATTGAACTCAATTCCTTGTGCTTGCGAGGCGGGCGGTGGCACCACTGAGCTAAATCCCCAGCCCAATCATGATGGTTGTGAAGGGGCCCTAGGAGTTGTTGCTCCTTGAAGGAGAGCTAGGCCTTTACCAAACTGTCTTTTCAGAGTGGTGGCAGCTGAAACTTAGACTACTCCAAAAGAAAGTTTAGCATTTAGTTTTGTAGGAAATAAGCAATTGTAAAGTAGCCTGGGAGAGCTTATTTCTGAGTTTTTACCTTTAAGTGCTGATTCTTAACTTGTGGCCAGAGGAGGCAATGATACGGGCAGGTGAGGTATATATTAATGTCACGTTGGGTTTCTTAAATCAGTTTTTTCTTCTTCTCATACTTAGGTAGAAACAGAAGGGAAAGGCACTCTCGATTTTGGTGACTTGACTTACGGGGGCTGGAAGGCTCTCCCGCTCAAACTGATAAACAGGTCGCATGCCTCAGTGCCCCTCAGACTGAGCATCAGCGCTGTGAGTACTGACGCCGGGAAGAGCCCCCCGCAGACAGAGGTTGTGACTTGGAGTGACAGGCACTGCTAGTGCCTGGTGAAAGTCTATGGTGGTGTCAAGGGTTCCGTTAACAGCGTCAGTACAGCACTGTGCTGCTTGTTTCTGCACAGAATGCTGTAGCCTGGCGCTGCTTCACGTTTTCCAAGGAACCGGTCCCTGCTTCCCTGAAAGCCTCTCCTTATGCTGACGTGGTGGCACACCTGGTGGCTCCGTCCGTGGTCAGCCACGTGATGCCCGCTAGTTATGAAGGACAGGTAGGCCGTGTGGGTTGGATTCCCTTAAAGCCGTCAGACAAATGGAAATTAAAGCAAGACTGAAGTTCCATCTTACCCCAGAAAGAATGGCCATCATCAAGAAATCAAACAAAAACGAGCTGCCAGGGGAAAAAGGAACCTTTCTCCACTGTTGGTGGGAATAATGTGGCAATTTCTAAAAAAACTAGAACTAGAAATTTAATTTGACTCAGCTATTCCTCTTCTAGGTGCTTTCTCAAAAGAGTTAAAAACATATTACCACGATCCATGCACACCTGTGTTTACAGCAACACAGTTCATCATAGCTAAATCTTGGAAGTGGCCCTTGTATCCATCAGATGGGTGGATAAAGATAATGTGGTATTTATACAAAGTGGAGTACTGCTGGACCATAAAGAAGGATAAGTTTGAGTCAAGTGTAGGAAAACAGATGCACCTTGAAACCATGTTAAGTGAATCAGACATCCAACTTTAAATATCACACAGTTTCTCTTATATGAAAAACCCAAAGTATAAATAATTTTTAAAAAACAAAATAAAAGATAGACCATAGGACACAAAGAGGCGAACCCTTTGCAAATGGAAAGGGAATCCAGAGAGGGCGGGAGAAGAAAGGAAGAGGTGAGGGGAAAGGGAATAAAAAGTGTTAAGATGTGTTATGGACCTGTACCTACCTCCTAGGATGAATGTAAGCATTAAATGTTGCAAAGATGTGCTAATTAAAATTTTTAAAAGGGAAAAACTCACTTATAATTAAAGAGGAAGTTTCCAAATTGTGTTTTTTTTCCTCATTAAGATTTGAGGCATAAAAACCAGTGTATATTTTAAAAACATTTTTTTTTTTCATTTTTTAGGATCCAAAATTTCTGATAATTTGGGTTCTTTTCCATAGTCCAAAGAAACTAATTGCTTCTTCAGGTAACGCGTTTACCCTTTTTGGGGAATGCTGTATAGCTAAATTAACTATTTGAGCTTATGTCTTCTCACTAAATGTTTTCTGAGTAAATTGTCTTGAATTCTGCATTGTGTAAAAGATGGGGCAGTGGTGTGATAATTTGGGTCAAACTTGCTGAAGTGTGAGAAGCCCAAGCAAGTGCTCAGATAGCTTGATCTTTTTGCCAGAGTTTCCTTGTGACCCTGGGGTCGGTGGTGGTGGACTGCCCATAGCATTTTGCATCAATCAGCCCTTTGCTCTCTGAACTTTTGTAGAGATTCTGGATCCAGCAGAAGAGTTTGTGGCGAGGGTTGATATCGAAGTGGACAGCCCGAACCCAAGCCCAGCTCTCAGCAGCGTGGGTCTCCGAGCGAGAGCAGGCACCGCCAGGATCCACGCCCCCAGGGACCTGCAGGTGCCCTCGGTTCTGATTCTGGGATTTGTTAGGCTTGAAGTGTGACTGCTCACTTTTTAAATAATGCGCCTTGTCCCCCGCTCTAGACTGTGCATTTGTTGGCCAGTGTGAATTCTGCAGCAAAGCAGCCCTTACCTCTGAAAAACGCTGGAAATATTGAAGTTTATTTAGATATCAAGGTGAGAGCTTTTTTCAGAGGGCTACGAAGCATCTCCCCTCTGCTTCTGTGGGCTGCTGGGCTGCTCACCTTGCAGGTGCCCAGAGGACCAGGCCGAGCAGCGTGAGACAGGTACTGGGTGCTCATGCTAAAGTCTCGTTTGCAAAATGAGAAACAGGTTCTAGGTTAGCTCCTGGAAAAGTGTGTGTATCACCCTGTGGCCAGGAAGAGTACAAGGAGAGCGAGCCACGATTCAGATGCATAGATAATGTTTCCGAGACATGGGGAACGAGAGGGTGGTGATGACCAGGGGCTGGGGACATCGTAGGAGGTAAGTTTGTTAAAGATCAGGAAGGAGGCAAAAATATCCTTTCCGAGACAGCAAGATGATTCAAGACAGTGACGGACCCGAGCAAGGGACAAATAGGACATAAGAAAGCCACTGAGAGCAGAGTACCAGGGAGATTCCTGGCCGGCCTCTAGTTACGGTTGTGTCCTTGTTTAGGTCCCAGAACGAGGAAGTCACTTTTCAGTGTACCCAGATAATCTGTTCCTTAAGCCTGGAGAAGAACATGAAGTGATGGTGTCCTTTACACCACAGGATCCCAAAGCCTGTGAAGAAAGGTAATGTGAGAGTCTGTATTGTGACAAATCCATACCCGTCTCTCAAAACAGCACTCATCTCGATGGGTTTCCTATCCTGAATACAAACGCACTCCCTCCGCTTCACCAGATTCACAGCGTAGCCCCACTTAGCCTCTTTCACTTTGCCTCAATTTTTCTTTTTATTGTTAAAAATAGTCTTTTAAACCAGCTGAACAGGAATTAGAAGTCAGTATTTTGAATATGTTCTAACAAGAGTAAATAATAAAACATCCAGTTTGCTGTTTCTCAAGAACTCTGTTTCTCCGGGCCTCTGACTCGTGCCTGGGTGGTGGTGACACTGGCTTTCAGTCAGCACGCTGTCATCCTTGATGCTCGGGCTCCGGTCAAGGCCTAGCGAAAGCAGCCTCCGCTGGGCAGCAGTGCTCATCTGCTGTGGGGACCTGGCAATGGGGGAAGAGTCAGCCCACCTGTGCCGGGCATGCTGGCCCTTAGCGCACCTGAACTGGCTTCTTCCAGAAAGTCCCCTGGCTCTTCCCGCATCCCTCAAAAGCAGGCTTCTGGCAGCACCGTGAGCTTCTCTTGTCCCACCGTGTGCACAGACTGTGACTGCCGCCTCCTGAGGTACGAGCTCTCACTCAGAGTGGGAGTGTCACTGTATCCACAGCCACTTCGTCCCCTGGGCACAGGCGGTGGATAGGAAATGATCGCCTATGGCATTGAGCGAGGACATTTGACTTCCGTTTTGTTGTTGTTGTTAGGATCTTGAAGATATTTGTGCATCCTTGTGGACCTCAGTATGAAGTAGTGTTAAAGGGCGAAGCGGTTTCTTCAGGAAGTCAGACTCTGTCCCCAGGCCCTTGCTGCTCAGATCTTCCATCCATTCTGTCCAACAAGCAGTTCCTGGCCTGGGGCGGTGTCCCCCTGGGCAGGACACAGTATGTATGCACACAGAGGCCTGCAGGGCCAGGATTTGGGTCTGATTACTGATCACGGGCTGTCCTTTGCTAATTGTGGCTGTGTTAGTGCTTTTAGTGTTAAGAGAAAGCTGTCTTGTATCTGTTTTGTTTTCCTATCTTGAGTTTAAAATTTACCTGTCTTAAAAATGCATCTCAGAAACAGATTACAGTTTAAAAACAACTTAATTAAAGCTCTTTGGTGAATTCTCTGCTGACTACCAGATTTAGGCAGATAAGAGCTTGCTCCTGCGCCAAGGTGAGTAGAGAGTGCTCAGGAGTCCAGTCCTCTGGGGAGCACCTGGGACGGGTCAGGAGCACGGTCCTGGGGTGGCGCGGCCCCTCACTGGTTAGTGTGAACTGCAGCTCTATATCACATTTGATTCTAATAAGTATACACATTATTAATATAGTGATAACTGATAAAATGAGAGTAAAACTGATGGCATTATGTAGTAAGTTGTCCTTTATAAAGGGAAAGCTTATAGCTTAGCACTGTACACCTTTTTACAAACATTAAATTAACAAACACTATTAACCTAAGTATTAAACCTGAGTGTTTCCCCATTTTATATTTTGCACTTTTGCATTTGTCCTAAATGTTTTCCCCATACGTGTATGTAATGCCTGAGAGATAAGGAACTAAGGAACGTGTGGCTGAATGTCTACTGCAGGTGTGAAGAAATTGCTTTAAAACTATAGCTTTGAGCCGGTCATGGTGGCGCATGCCTGTAACCCCAGCATTCAGAAGGCTGAGGCAGGAGGATTGCCAGGAGTTCTAGGCCAGCCTGGGTTACATAGTGAGTTCAAGGCCAGCCTGCACTATATAATGAGACCTTGTCTCAAAAAACTAAATAAGTGAAACTATAGTTTTGTCAGTCAAAGGATCTCAGTGTTCCTCCTGCCATGCGGAATTCGTCCCTCTGCTTAGCTACCCAAATACGGCCTGTGCCTTGTCGTGTTCCCCAGGCAGCTTTCAGGACACAGGGAGGTGGAAGAGTCAGGGTGGAGATGGCCCTGTGGGAAGATGAGGTACACTGACGCCCGCCAGAGATGCAGTGGCACTTCTGCTGTCCATCCTAGTGTGCAGAAGTTGAGGATGAGCTGTTTCCTGCTTGAGAGAAGTGTGCCTCTACTTTGTGGGATGTCCTGCGGGAGTCCTTTTACAGATATTTCTGTGGGATGCACTGAAGCCCAGAGCCAACCCAGAAGTACATAATGGCACCCCGTACCTCAGGACTGACTGCCTGTCCCAGGACACCTAGGTGTAGTGGAGCAAAAATGCCTGGGCTGGGGCCAGGGATTTAGCTCAGTGGTTCTGCTACCTGTCTCACAAGTGCAAGGTCGTCCCAAGTTTGATCTCTGGTACCAAAAAAAAAAAAAAACCTCCCTCCCCCCAAAAAAAAACCACCTGGCTAGCCACAGCTACATGGTGGTTGAAGATCATTTAGGTTACTTAAAAGCATGGATGGAAGCCAGGCGTAGTGGTGTGGACTGTATAATCCCAGCCACTTGGGAGGCTGAGGCAGGAGGGCTGCAAGTTTGAGTTCAGGCTGGGCAACTTAGAAGGACTGTCTCAAAATGAAAGAGCAGAGGATGCAGTGCAGTGTAGAATGGCACACAGACCCTAGATCAGGTAGAGTCAGGTTGGGGCGCGGGCAGGCGCAGAGCTGGATGGCCGTATGCCTTTAGCAGGCTCTGCTGTCCTCTGCAGCTGAGCCACAGCAGTTCACATGTTACTTTCCTTTCAGTACTGGGAATCAAACCCAGGACCTTTGTACTGAGCTAGATCCTCAGCCCACTTTTTATTGTTTCTTTTGAGAGGGGGTCTCATTAAGACAATAAATTGGTCAGGCTGAGCTTGAATTTGCAGTCCTCCTGTGTCAGCCTCCTGACGTGCTGCTGATGACAGGCTTGTGGCACCACTCCTGGCTGTGTAATTCTTTTTCAAAGCTGAAAGTTGAATTCTCCCCCTCAACTTGGTTACTCTGCTTCTTAAAATAAAAACTACATTTCTTTAAAAGTTAAAAAATAAATAAAAATGAATGTTTTACCAAAGGTTGTTTCTTCAGGTAAATCTTCCTAGTCAGTGTGCCCGGGGGAAGGTGTTTCCCGGCGGTTCTGGTGACCACAGGCCTCACTCAGCCTTGCACAAAGTGGACAGGGCGTAGAACACAGCTGACATGAGTAATGACTGACTTTCACATTTGATGAAATAGGGTCTGCTCAGGTACTCTATTCTTAAACGAGGAGAGGATTTGTATAGCTCTTATTGCCAGCCTGCTGCAGTTTCCAGAGGACGGGCAGTCCACCCTGTGGAACGGCCTGCCCAGTAGGTCTGTCCCTGGGCACTGTGGTTGGTTTTAAAATTGGCCGTGTTTTTATAGCTGTAGCTATGGAGGAAAGCAACACTTAAATGTATCATTTGTAGGCTTCAGAAGCTGGTTTTAAGAAGCAGTTGTGCCTCCACAGCCCAGCACTTACGACTGCTCATCAGAGGGCAGGACCAGGACTGCTTTCAGGTTCGCGATGTGCTCTCCCTGTCCCTCTCCTGCACAGACATGCTCTGTAAGAGTTTGTGTCAGCAGTGTGGTTTTTGGTGCTACTGTTTATTATTTCTACATTGTAGATTCAGAACACTTTCGGCTCAGAAGAGCGATTGACCAGCAACTGTGAAGTTAGAATTGGCCCAAAGGAAGATGTTGTTGTCTCTGTGTTATTTGCTCCTACTCGATTATCTTGTATGTTGGCCAAACTAGAAATCAAACAACTCAGAATTCGATTACAGCCTGGTGTTAAATTCATGGTAAGGCAATTTCATTACCTTTTTTTCTTCCTGTGGAGTTTATGGTGTTACAGCTATCGGTTTAATGTTGGTAAATTATGTACTCTGCTTTTTATAAGTGTCTAGACCTAAAAACAGATTAAGGAGTGACTGTGAAGTTATAAAGGAGCTCGGCCTGTGATTCCAGCATTGGGGAGGCTGAGGCAGAGGATCACCGAAAGTTTGAGGCCAGCCTGTGCTACATAGTGAGTTCAAGATCACCCTAAACTACATGCATAGTGAGATCCTGTCTTAAAACAAAACAAAACAAACACCCGGTGTTGTACACTTTGACCACCAGTGTTTTCTCATGACTTCGTGTCAACTCAGTTTGAGATTTCTGAAATGTACCCAGGTTTTCAGAAGCACATCTGTGGACAAATTCAGGTAGCGCTGTTTGAGATACTGAATTTCTAAATACATCCTTTCAACACAAAAATATTATCTTAGTGTGGTCTGTATAGCCGAGTACCACAGACTGAACGAGGAAATGTGTCACGCACATCTCTGGAGACGGGGAGTCCAAGAGCGTGGTGTCGGCAGGGCAGTGTCTGATGGGGACAGCTCTGCTGCGCAGCGAAGGTGACATGCGAGGTGCTATGCTTGGGTGCTGTGTGGACTCAGCTTTCGTTTCACAGCGGCCCACGAGGTGCTGCTGCTTTTCTCCATTCTCTGCTGGACAGCCTCGGTCACCCGTCTCACACAGCAAGGGGTGGAGCTAAGTGCAGAGTCGGGCCGCCTGTCCGCAGCCTCTGTGACACTGGCCCGGCCTGCTCTGTGCTGCGCTCCCCTAGAGCCGTAGCTGCCAACCGGGGTGGTTTTCCCAGGGAGACATGGTCGGAGTCACAACTGGGGCAGGGACGGGGACTGTTGGCACCCGAGTGGAGGCAGGGTGCTGCTAAACGTCGTGCAGAGCACAGAAATCACTCAGCCCTGGACTTCATGGTGAAGGAGATCAGGGTTAGGCGATCCTTCGCTACAGCAGTCATTAACTGTTGGCATTAGTTGGATTTATTGTGTTTAGCTGTTCTTTTTTCTAAAATTTTTTACTCAGTTTGTGACTTCTAAGGCTTTGAAAATAGAGTTGGTCCTCTGTCTCTCCAGGTTCTACATCTACAGGATCAACCAACCACTAATGGGAAAAATTTAGAAGAAAATTATACCCATACTGAGCGTGTGTACAGACTTCCTCTGCCATACCCTAAGCAATACACACAAGTGTTCATTCACATGGCTCTTACTCCACCAGACATGCTCTGAAGTGTGTGAGGGTGTGGAGGGTGTGTGAGGATGTGCTCAGGCCCTCTGGAGAGGAGACGCCAGTCACACAGAGGACTCGTAGGAAGGACCTGGTGTCCCCAGGGCGGCAGGGCCATCCTGGAACCCATGCCTTTGGCTGCAGAAGGACACTGGTGAGGGAAGACACTCATGCTGAGTGTGCAGGGTGCCTCTTCCCGATGCTGCTTCTACTTAGCTTCACACAGAAAATTTGCTGATAAGTTTCTATGGTTAAAAAAGCCCTAGAAACATTTTTGGCTATCAGAAGTCATTTCAAATAAGAGGGAGTTTGTAGGAGTTTCTGATCTGAAGCCTTTTAGAATGTGATTAATTTGTTAGAAAAGGCAAGCTAATTTTGAAGAGTCTAAGTTCAGTTTTTTAAATGTTATTTTACTAGGTACATAGCACAATTCAAAGTAAGTGACTGATGTTTCCGTGTTTGCCCTCTATAAGAGAGTCTTCAGAAGCTCTTCTAATAATTAGGGTTGATTGCTAACCTGTCACTCTGCAGATTGAACCAGGTACTCACATGTGGTAAGCAAGCACTCGGCTGCAGAGCTATATCCCCAGCCCTTGCAATTGGAGACAGGGCCTCACGAAGTTGCCAACATGGACCTCAAATTTGCAGTCCTACCTCAGCCTCCCCATTAGCTAGGCTAATAGTGATAGGCTTGTGCCATTACATCCAGGCTGAAAGATAACTTAGACGAATTAGCTCAGTGGTTCTGCTGCCTGCCTTGCAAGCGCAGTGGTCCCGAGTTTGATCCCCAGTACTAAACAAAACAAAACAGAAAGACATGTTTTGAAGAGTGAGGGAGGTTTGTTTTCTAGCAAGTTGAAATATTTTCCTTGGCTTGTCTGATTTCTGTCTGCAAGGCCCAAGTTGAGATCTCTGTCCTCCTGCTGGGTTGAACTCTGCAAGGTTCGACTGCAGGTTCCAGCTGTCTTTCCCCTGAAGTAGACCTGGTTCTCATGTGAGGTGCTGGTCCTGCCGACTTACCAACTATGGTGGTGTGGTGTGCCTTTATCACAGAGTTTCTTCACTTTTCCAGTGGGCTTCAGTTTTCATCTAGGAGCCTCAGAAAGGCCCTCTTTCTCTTGGTCATGGGGGCGCATAAACACTGCTGTGTTGGGCTCCTGTGCCGTGCTGGGCCGAAGGGGTGGGCCTACCAGAGGGTCTCGCACTGCTCCCCTGTTCTTTTCATGCATTTCAAAGTAAATTATAAACCTCGGTGTGGTAACAGTGAGGAAAGTATCCTTAGCACATTGGAAGGTGAGTAACACCTTGTTTTCCCAAAAGGTGAGGTCTTTATATAATAGTGGACTAAACATGGGTAAGTATTCACCCAGGCATATGGTATTAAAGCTTTTAATTGTATTAAATGTTTCTGTATTCTCTTCTTCCTTTTTTTTTTTGGTACAGGGATTGAACTCGGGACCTTGCGCTTGTGAGGCAGCAGCTGGAATCACTGAGCTAAATCCCCAGTCCTCTGTATTCTCTTCTTATAATTAAATCTTCTTCCTTCTTACATAGAAATAATTTTGAATGTGTATTTTTTAGATACCTTTGTCTGGATATGGAGGAACAAGTAATCTTATTTTGGAAGGTGTTAAGAAATTGTCTGACAGTTACATGGTAACAGTGAACAGCTCAGTACCTGGCAAGGAAAGCCGAGTTGTATTTTCTGTCCGCAACACTGGCTCACGAGCAGCTTTCATTAAAGCAGTAGGCTTTAGAGATTATCAGAAAAAAGTTTTGTTGGATCCTAAAGTATTGAGGATTCTTCCAGATAAATTTGTACTCAAGGAAAGAACACAAGAAGTAAGTATAAAAGTCTATCCTCTTTCTGTTTTGTTTTAATACTGGGGATTAAACCCGGGACCTTGCGCTTGCAAGGCAGGCGGTGGAAACGCTGAGCTAAATCCCTGGTTGAAAGTCTGTCCTCTAAAAAAAGTGAACTTGCATTTTTAGGTTAATAATTATGTATTTTGTGACCAAGAGCTAAAGTAATTCTTGGAAATAATGTCAGAGTAGAAACCCTGGTCTAAGTTTCTTGGGGATGCAGTGCACAGGCACCGTGTGTGTACTGAATGTTTAGGCATGTGAGGCTGCACACCCAGAATGAAGTGAAAATGCCTAATGCGCGCCTGACTTCTTTCTCGGCACCAGGACGTCACTGTGATTTACAGCCCTCCCGACCAAGAGAGTGACCGCAGAGCTGCATCAGAGCTGTTCACTGTGTACTTCTTTGGTGGAGATGAAATTTGCCGACAGCAGTATCGAAGGTAGATTTTATAACTTAGAATAGAACATTTTGGGAACTATTAGTGGCGATAGTGAAGGCTTGAATGATACCTGGACCTGGAATTTTTAGAACCTGTCCCACTATCAGTGACCTCATAGAAAAAAAGTTTTTGGTTAAGGTTTGTGAGACTGAGGAGTTGCCATAAAGTGAGGCAGGAATGAGGCATCCCCTGTATTTTCTTGTCTGTGCCTCTTTTTCTCCCCACACGTTCCATGCCTCTTTCCTTGTACACAGGAGGAGGATCATGGGCCATGATGGGATTGTCCCTGATGTGCTTGTGGGGATATATCAGGTGATAGTAAAACCACTACTGAAGAACTCCTCAGAGATAAGAACCACTGAACGATTAAAACCCTCCTAATTTGGAACATTTCTGGGAATGCTGTGAATTACTTGGAATGTTTATCAATGTGTTGGATGTTTTACTTGTAGCTACCCCCCCATGCAGAAATATTTATTTTGATTTCCTTTATTGTTTTTGGAAATTCTGTTCTGGTTTTATAAAACATAGAAATAGCCAGCACTTAAAAGCGGGCATTCCAAATCCCAGTGTGACAAAGTACTGACTTTTTGTGCAATTAAGAATACATAGATGAAGTTAGGCTACCAGCAGTGTTATTACAATGGCAGTTCTTGGTGTAAGCCCTGTGTGCCTGTATAATACATGTACTGTCACATGTCCAGCAACAGTGGCTGTGAATGTGTAAATGACAGCTCAGTTCAGTCAGATGTGGCAAAGGCTTGTGATAAAGTGAAATGCTGTTAATTTCCCAAATTAACTTTTAAAAAAATCCTTTAAGAAATTAACCTCAGGAAATGGTTTTTCTGGATTTCCACATCTCAGAATTTTGGCTTGTCAACATGAGATCAGGTAGTTTATAACATAAGAACATTTGCTTGTTACCCTCTGTTTTAGTAATCTCCCATGCGTAACTATTCCCTTAACATATTTAACGACATGTACTTTGAGAGTTTATTTTGGGGGCTGCTTGTAGATCCTTAAACCATGTACTTCTGTAAAATTTGATACCTCTAATTTAAGTGTAGTTTTCTATGCTGATGTGCTGTCCAACTTAGGATACTGACTTAGGCCTGGGTGTGAATTAAACATGTTACATACATTCTTGGGTGGTGAATGCCACATTCTTTCATTGTAACATTCGGTTTCTTAGACCAGATGACCCAAACCTGGACTAACTGAAGCTCCTGGAGTCTTGTTAGTAGAAAACGGGGTGTGGAGAACATGGCGCTCTCCTTCCTGCCACTGGGGCTCTGCTGTGTTATTCTGATACAGAATTTGGAAAATTGTTTCTTGTAATTTGTTCAGACTCATTGGAAAGTTTAAAAAGAGGGGCTAATGATGGCTTGCTTCATGATATTAGAAACGGCCAGATGTGAGGATCTTGCCCTTGAATCTGGCTCTGGTTTTCTTAGAGCTGATATTTGCAGAGATGAGACTACAAAGTTTCCTGTTTGTTTTCTTTCTTTCTACTGGGATATAAAAATTAGTGCATTATTTCGGAACACCTATTTACCATAAACTTATAGTTATGAATTTCCTTTGGTGGTTAACATCGAAGTATTATAGAAATATTTATATTTCAGGCCTTACATGAAAATTCTCAGGAATAGGCCAGATAGATATAGCTATGTGGTAATTTGGATATTTCCCTCTGACGGCATACATTTTTTAGTGTGTTCTTTTTTTCTCCTTCAGATAACGATCTGAAGATGACCAAATAATGAAAATGTAAGAGCTGAAAAGAATTTAACTTTACTCCTCTTTCTACTCTTACGTTAGAGTGTTCTTGCTTTGACATTGTCAAACTGATGATTTTACTCCAATATATAACTTTCAAAGGAACATCCAAAACAAATTTTCCTTTTGAAAAGAACTTATACCTGGATTTAAATCCATGAGGTATTAATGTTAATATGCAGTGGGTGGGATTTGCCAGATGCATTAGTGAAAACATAATTAAGGTCATTTTATTCGTACATAGTTTTTGAGTGAAAATCTCTCCTGGCAGAGCCCTGTCTCAGAATCCGGGGGCCATCAAGCGTATGCTTCCAGAACACAGTGCGCTGCACAGCGTCGACTTTGCTGAGGCGTTTCAGGATGAGCTGCTGATGGATGAAGGTGAGTGCCAGTCTTCACCCTGTGGTGCTGGCGGGAGGAGCCGCTTTTGGGTCTGGGGCCTGCTGACTGAGGCGGCTGTGCTCTGTCTGCCCTGTGGCTCTGAACCAAGCTCGCCCGAGGCACCTTCCTTGTCTTGAGTGGGAAGAAGTGATGTCCCGTAGCGTCCTGCAGAGCTTTGCTTTCCAAGTGCTTTTGATGTTAGTGGTGATAGCTCGCTTGTTCAGTGCACATTGGCAGGCAGGAGGTAGGGTTATCCCTAGAAAACAAAGGTCAGTCGCTACTTCATAATGAGTGAGCAAGTGAGCTTCCTGGAGGGTTGGGGGTGGGCACGTGAAGCTCTCTCCCGAGGCCAGCCCTGTGTCCGTGACACGGTTCAGATATTTGGTAATGGTTTTTTGCTCATACAAAATAAATACATCAAGACATACAAATTGTGTAAAAATATACACTTAAATTGTTACTATAGTATTTTTATAGTTGCAGGAAGTTAGAAGTAAACTAAATGCCTGAGAGTAGGTGTAGTTTAATTATGCAGAATATGTTTAAGCCATTAAAACTATGAATTTATATGAAATGACATTAAAATAAGAAAAACATGGGCCAAGGTTCCACTGCTTGCCTTGAACGCACAAGGGACTGTGTTTGATCCCTGGTATCCCCCCAAAATTCAAACTAAAAATAAGAAAAATGCTTAAGAAAATACTGATTTTTTTTTTTTTTTGCTGGGTGTGGTGGCACACACCAATAATGCCAGCACTTAGGAGGCTGAAGCAGGGGAATCCTCACAAGTTTGAGGCCAGCTGGAAATATATAGTGAGACCTTTCTTAACATTTAAAAGGGGAGGGTATCATTTTAAAATTTTGCATAGTAAGATCTCATTTCGGTAAAAATAATGTAATGATTAAATATTTCCGTAAGTTGGTTGGAGTGTCATCAGCACAGTATTTAGTGGTGAAGTTTCAGGTGATAGCTTTTCCCTCCATTTTTATTTCACATCTGAAATAGGTGATGAAGGAAAGGCTTATGTTTGGCAGGCATGCTTTAGGGTGGATTGTTGGTTTTGGTATTGCAGGTTCAGGGTTCTCTACACCAGGGAGGCAGGGCGTGTGGCAGCTGAGGGGAGATAGGCCGTGTCCTGTGTGCTGAGCTGTGGATTGAAGCACAGGTCGGCCCCTGTCTCCTCTCCACCCTGAGCCCAGGGAGAGTGAGGACTATCATGTGCAGTGTGCCAGGGGTGGAGGGGTGGGTAGAGTCTGCAGGGTTGCAGAGGCGGCCCCGTGCAGAGCGGGCAGCTTTCCCTTCCAGGACGGAGCGGGCTCGTGTGGCAGGTTGTGCACGCACACTCATCCTGAGCTGTTGTGTGGTGTTCAGACAGTGCAGGCTCTGTCTTTGAGGCCCTCAGGTATGTGTGCGTGTCCTTTACTGCTCTGTGCCTCAGCTCCTCATCTTTAAGGAGGATGCAGCGATACCTACCTCAGAGTTGTTCTAAAAATGAATACCATAGGCCCATAGTGTGTTTCATACTGATGTTTGTTGCTATACATTTATCTTCAGAAACATTCTTGTTTTAAGGTTCTCAACACCCCGTGTAGTAGGCAGTTGTCCAAGTTACAGTGGAGGAAACCTTTCTTTCAGAGAGGTCCACGAGATTGCCAAAGGTCACACAGCTTCCCAGCGGCAAGGTTACTTTGCATGCAGCCTGAGCTGAGGGTCACTCCAGATGCTGGGCTGCCCGCACCTCATGCCTGCCAGTAGTCATGACAATCAGAGTGCCACGTGCCCAACTGGAGCGGTTCTGTCCCGTGCTGGTGACACCTAACTGTTGTTTTGTGTTGTGCTTGAGTGGAGTTCATGTATTTCACAACATCATTTTCTTTTTCAGTGTATGATCTTCCTCAGCGGCCTAATGATATTCAGCTCTTTTATGGAAGCTTGCGTAAAATTATCCTTTCAGTAATTAGAGAATTCCGAGATTCCATTTCCAGTAGACAATTTCTTCAGCCTTCTTCCCAGGCTAACTTGGAATCCAAAAGGTAAAACAAATATGCAAGCAAACATCTTTTCACAGATTTCTAGGTTATTTGACTCGTAGTTGAACAGATTTTTTTCCCCTATACTTTATTTTCTTTCAAATATTTATTTTACCTTTATTTTTTAGCTTAGTTGAATCATTTCAAACTTGGAGGAACCTTTACAAGTGGTACAGAAAACCCCTGTAAACCAGGGCTCAGTTCCCTAGCTGTTAACACTTTAGCACATTGGCCTTATAAGTAAGTCAGTTACCTGCTGTTGACCGGCACGCCCTGGGTCTGCCACAAGCTCCTCCCGCCCGAGAGAGCATGCAGGTGTAGAGTGAGCTGCTTGCACCGGGAAGGCTGATCTCAGAAAACAGGAAGCCAGAAACAGCTCTGCTCAGTGTTTGTGATGTGGGCCAGGCACCTCTGTGTCCTGGGCGCAGCAGGGAGATGCTGACCTTCAAAGCAGGGCCAAGGGAGTAGCAGAAGGGAGAGGTGGGAATCTCTGCCGAAGTGGGCTGAGATGAGCCAAGCTGGGGTCTACCACATGGCCGGGGAGGTTGGGCTAAACTCCATTGTGTTATGTGCTGTGGTGATCACAAAAATTTTTAACTTTATTTACTTATTTAACAATACTGGGGATTGAATTCAGGGCCTAAACTGAGCTATATCTCCAACCTTTTTAAAAAACTTTATAGAGACACTATGTCACTAAGTTGCTCAGGCTGGGCTCTAATTTGGTGTCCTCCTGCCTCAGCCTCCCAGAGTGCTGGTACTGTAAGTGTGCAGCAAAATTCATTTGAATTAAAATCTTTTATAATCTAAGGCTAATTAGAAAACATGTAAGAAAAACCCCTTGAACTAAGCTGCCCTGTAGCGTTCTGCACAGAAGACTCCCCTGCTTTGGTGCATGTGCGGTCACCATGCAGTGACAGGCACGTTGTGAATTTTGTTTTTCTTCTTAATATTGTTTGTTTTGCGGTACTGGGGATTGAAGTCAGGACCTTGTGCTTTTGAGGCAGGCAGTGACGCCACTGAGCTAAATCCCCGGCCCAATATTGTATTATTTTATTGTAAATTTTTTCAGCAACTTCAGAGGCAGAAGTCAGGCAAAAATAAAGGAAAAAAAAGGAAATGCATTTTTCTAGTTAAAAGTTTATTATGCTATATGACCCACATTCTTCACTTTTCTTCCTTTTGAGATTTCTTCATTTTGGGATTGAGCCTGGGACCTCGGCATGTGAGGTGAATGCTGCCACCGGCCCTGTAAAATACAAAGTGCTGAGATTTTTACTCACTGAAAATTGCATGGCATGTGATGCCCTTTTAGTTTTGTCTTAATGTGTTTAGGTTTATGAAGAATTAATGCAAAATACACGAAACGGTGGCTTTTCGCCATCTTTAG
Organism: Fukomys damarensis; assembly: GCF_012274545.1. Classification (NCBI taxonomy): domain Eukaryota; kingdom Metazoa; phylum Chordata; class Mammalia; order Rodentia; family Bathyergidae; genus Fukomys; species Fukomys damarensis. The sequence goes on from NW_022900942.1 coordinate 68,787,428, forward strand.
CTTCTCTCTGCTGATTGTAACTTTTCCCAGTGACTCGGGGCTGCCTGAAAGGCACAGTGGCAACGTCTCTCTGGACGTCCTCCCCGTCAGAGGTCCGCAGGGCTCGCCCTTTGCACCGGGAGCCGCCCGCCA
>NW_022900942.1:68787653-68797292 GCF_012274545.1 Fukomys damarensis
CCACCCTGGCCTCGGCAGAGGCGTGGGCCGTGCGGCCGGAGCACGTGATCCTGCTGGCGCCCTCAGCCCGTGAGTATCTCCCTGGTGCTGCGAGGCTGGTCCGGAGCCCTGGGCTGTGCACTGGGCCAAGCAGCCGCTGGCCCCTTACTCCTTAGCTCCAGCTCAGGTGGCCAGAGCAGAGCAGAGCAGAGCAGATGGAGCACACACTCATCGTCTCCTAGCAGCAACAGTCCTAGCTTTCTGTTCTCTTGCTTGTTCATCTGTGCTGCTGTGTTTGTAGTGCCTAAGACTTGTCTAACAGAATCTGCAATTCCTAAAATTGAGCATTTGAGAGAAAGAGCAGAATAAGCCAGTGTACTGGTAATTTAGTGAGGATTTGTTTTTCTTACTGGTGTTTCTTTTTCACTGCTGCTGAGTATGTAACCTTTATTTGTCTGACACAGCAGGTGACAAGGCCAAAACCGGGCATTTCCAGATTGTGAATAACTCTGCCAGGACACTAAAGTTCGAGCTGTACTGGCCAGCGCACTGCCTGACAGTTACCCCAGAGCACGGGTTTGTCATGCCAGAGTGAGTAGCCCCCCAAGTGGGTGTCCCTCGGATGCTGTCACGGTGACCTCTGTCACTCTAGCTCGCTCGGGCTGGTTGCCTCTTGGTGGTGGAGCACTTGTACTGCAGAATGAATTGCCAGATGGCGTGGTGTGAGCTCCAGGCCTCTGCATGGGAGCGGAGGTCCCACACCGCAGGGTGCTGTCCCCAGAGATGTTCAGACCCCTGGGAGCAAAAAGACATCCCCGTCTTGACATGGCCTGCTGCCCACAGCAGCCGTGGCTAGGGTCAGGCGTGGTGTGCGCTGAGTGGTGGTTCTCTGTTTTCCCAGTTTGGGCTGTGTGCTGCTGGTTTTCTGGAGGCCTTTTTTCCATCGGCTTCCTGACTTGACTGTGTCCAAGCCGGCCCCAGCTGTTGTTTCTTCATGGAATATTCTGCTGAGCAACCTCAGGGCCCCACCTAGCAAGCTGTCCAGTGTATGCAGCCGGCCATTGCCAAATGGCCACCACAGCAGTGCCATGAGGAGCCCCTCAGCACAGAGTGCTTCCTGTACTGTACATGCAGCTTTGCCAAACAGCATGAAGCTTTATGTTCTCAAAATGCTGAGTGTGTGTTCTAGGAGAATCTGCTCACCTGAGACAGCTGAGGTGTGGCCAGGCACCTGGGAGGCCCTGCTGGGCTGCGCTGATCATGCCCTTGGCTCGGACTGCTGTGTGCAGTGAGCCTTTCCCGTGGCAGTGGACAGAAAGGGTGCGGCAGGGCAGGCTCCGCAGACACCATGTGGCCTGCATGCTGGACGGGACCTGTGGGAAGTAACCCAGTCACCCTCCTGACCTGTAACTGGAAATTTCAGAGTCACAATCTGGTCACATTAATCATATTCAGACTCTTTCTTGCACCCACAGTCTTGAAGAAGACATTGAGATCAGTAATGGCATAATGAAGAAAGTTTCCTCTTTATTTCCACCTCCCCCTTCCCCACAAATCTCAGTTCTCTTGTACTGTGACTGAATCATCTCTTATTACCAAGTGGCTCAGGACTTTTGTAGCCCAGGTCCTTTTGCTCCAGGCAGTTTTATCTCAGATTCCTTTGAAATGCTATTTTTATGGCATGGTTTGTGGGTTCTGTCTTCACCTTGGTGCTGGCTGTGGGCTCGGGGACCGGTGTGGGCGCTGACCTGGTCTGGGCCCTTTCTCTGCTGCTGAAGCAGTCAGCCGCATTGGTGATTGTAGGTCTTTCTTGTTGGTCTGTTCTGAAAGTCTAGAATATTTATGTTGTTTTATTATTCTTTCCTTAAGGAGTAAGCAACAAATTCTTGTGAGTCCTAATCCCTCCTTATCCACAAAACAGTCGATGTTCCCGTGGAGCGGTCTGGTCTACGTGCACTGTGACGATGGAGAGAAGGTACTTGCGGCTGTTCTCTGTGTGCTCTCGTCCTGTGGCCTCTGCTCCTGTCTGTGCTGCTCCCCAGCCCGCCTGGCGGATGTGGGCAGAGTGCTGAGTGCGGGCCTTTGCACCTGGATGTCTGGATGATGCTCTGGGGCAGGGAGTGGAGAGTGGGCCAGAAACCACTGCTGCTTTGTGGTATTTCCTTATGAAAACTGAAGGTCACGAGAGGAGAGGGCACAGAGTCAAAGACTGACTTTCTTTTGGATCTGAACAAACTTTAATTTCTAACTTCAGTATTTTATTGTTTGCCATTTCCTTTCTTCTAAAAACTAGGCTTGTTTCTTTTTAAATGGTGGCTGTATGTCTGCCTTATCCTTTTAACTTGGTTTTTTTCAGAAAATTGTGAAAGTTCAAATTCGAGAGGATTTGACTCAAGAAGGACTTTTGTCTCGTTTGGCCTCTGGCACATTTGGAATTCTCACCCCAGCACTGGAGCCTCCTGTGAGTCACTGGGCAAAGCCTGTGACAAAGCCTCCTTCCACGAAAGTGCAGATAAGAAGCAAGACCGTTACTTTTCCCACAACAGCCCCGGGAGAAACCTCAGGTACGGTGTGCCACAGGATGGTGTGGCTCAGACCTCCAGTGCGGTGTCCAGGCTTGTGTGTGCTTCATTTCAGTTCATTTATTCAGGGGGTGCTGAGGACTGAACCCAGGGCCTCCCCGTGCTAGGGAAACCTTCCAGCCCCAGCTCCTGACATTCTGTGCTAGTCCCCCTCAGTCGGTTAAGAACATACCCCACATCAGGATAAAATCCAGGCCTTGTTGGTCAGTGATTCGGGGAAGGGCTGGGTTTGGGAGTTTAATCTTTTCTTTCATTTTTTGAGACAGGGTCTCACTGTGTAGTCTAGGCTGGCCTTGAACTCATGGCTGATGCTCCTGCCTCCGCCTCTGGAGTGCTGGGATTATAGGCATGCACCACACCCAGCTCCTGGTAGCTAAATCTTGAAATGTGAAACCTGGATGTCAAATCACTGTGTTCAGAATGCTCCCAGCCCTGACCAGGGCTAGTAAGTTGGCAGTTGACAGGAGAGTGGTAGAGGGACCGGGCTGAGGCCCTGGAGAGGCTGTGTGACCGCCTGGGGTGTGGTGTGGCCACTGTGCCTGTCCCCAGGGCTCCCCCTCACTCACTCCCGCAGCGTTTCCGGCCCCCTTTCCCTGTGCCATCTGCTCCTCGCCAGCCCCTTCCGTCTGCGAGGTCATGGAAGAGCCCGTCTCAGCTGGCCCAGGGTCTTTCTTTTCCTGCTCCTGTACTGCTGGCCCCGCTCCTTCTGGGGACTCCTGTTCCTCAGGTCTCGCTGTGCTCATGACACTCCTGGGTTTCTGCCTCACTGCTCTTAGATTTCCCTCCTGAGCCCTCTGTATCCTGGCATCCATCCTCTACCCTCATGAACCCCCCATGTCTTCTCCCGTGTGCTCAGAGCTCACCTACTGCCCTATGGCGTCCGTGTGGCCCTGGCGTAGGTGTCCTGGTGTGAGAACGCTTGAGCTGGAACTCACTTCAGCATCTTTGCATTACGCTTAGAGTAAAAGCGAAGTGGGGTGTCTGGCCCTGATGCTCTAGGAAGCCCCACCGTTCCCGATGGACCTCCATAGGGACCCTCACGGGGTCCTGGGCTGTCACCGAGGACTGTCCCAGTGAGCTGCGCCGTGTGCATCTTTCAGAGAGCTGTCTAGAGCTGGAGAACCAGGGACCCATGGACGTGAGGTGGCGTGCTTCATCCTTTGCCCCGCCGTATGTCAAGGTCAGTCCTGAGGCCTCATGTGCAACTCTCACGAGAGAGCCGTGTCTGCCCCCAGCACCTTCTCAGTCTCTCTGCTGGGGGGAGATCTTTGAGTGTCAGAGAATCTGTGTGAAAATCCTGCTTGCTCTATGTAATTGTGTCTTCTGCTCCTGATTCTTACCTAACTTATTTTGAAAGTGAAGAGGGGCTTTGTCACTCAGCACTGCGTGTGTACACAGCTGTCTCCTCTCCGTGTCCCAGAACTACCTAGAGAGGAGGTGGGGGGCCCTCACCCCAGGTCAGCCACTCCACCCTGGTGCTTAGAACACTGGAGTCTCTCTATCCACCAGCCTAGAGCCGTAATAAATAGTAACGAAATGTGCACAAGAGACAGTCATGGGACCAACTGTGGAGGAAAAGCCACCTGGACGTGCACATTCCCTAGGGCCTGGGAGTGCTGAGGAAGGACAGTCCCTTGCTGTGGCCAAGGAGGGTGTAAGACTGCCACACAGCCTCTGTGTGGGGTGACAGCTCAGGTGCTGTGACACCCAGGAAGGGGTGGTGTCTGAGGCAGGTCCTGTGGCCGTCACAGTTTGGCAGCTGTGTGAATGTCTGCCTTGCAGGGCGTGGACGACAGCGGGGATGTCTTTCGTGCCACCTATGCAGCATTCAGGTGCACTCCTCTTTCTGGCACGCTGGGAAGCCACGGAACCCAAAAGGTGAGCTTCGGCCTTAACGTGGGAGGAGTGTGGCGCTCCCCAGCCAGGGCTCAGTGGGCCCAGCAGCGCTCTCCACTGTAGGGCAGCAGGTGGGAGGTCTTGCTGTGAGGAACTTGCCAGCTGCACTGCTGCTGCCGCCAGGGCACAGTACGCTTCGCCGGTCTAGCTGACGGTTTCTCTTGCCACCCCAGCCAGAAAACCTCGCAGTGCCCAAAACAGCTGGCATTTGTGGCAGCAGCACCGGAATATCTTCACAGGCGGTGGAGTCCTCCAGCTGCTGGGCACCTGCGAAGCCTCAGTTCATTTCTGGACTGGCACGGTCCCTTCAGAGTCTCTCGGTGGCCCCTGGCATCCACTTGACCTCATTAACTTACTTTTCACTCTGCTTGCAGGTGCTCATAGAAACTGTCACACTTGTATGACTGGTCCATTTACAGTCTTTCGGACTTCTGATGAGTTCTGGAGTAGGACTGTGAGCTCATAACTGATCACCAGGAGTCCGGGAGCCGCTGTGGCAGTGGCCACAAACTGCACTTGCCTGTGTGTGTAACAGGCTCAGTTCCTCACCACTTTTGAAAGACACAGTCATACAAGTGTCACTTATTCCATTTCCCAAACCAGAACAGAAGCAAAACAGAATAGGAAACAGGTGCACTGCTGAGGAAAGCTCAGCCTGAGGGTGGAGTTGCAGCAGAAAGGCCACCTATGTGGTGGGCAAAGAACTGGTGCTCCCTGAATTGAGCAGACTCAGTACAATCCCAATCAAAAACCCAGACAGGCTTTTAAAAAAAACTAGTTTCTTTTCTTTGATTTTGTTTTTGAAGTTGAGAACCTGATCATACGAATATGATTCATTTGACTATGCAAGGAACCCAAAGAAAACAAAACAACCTTGAAAAACAACAAAATTGGAGGATGCACACTGCAGCGTGATGGTTGAGGCCAGAGGGCTGCAGGCTGCAGGCTAACCTAGGCAACTTCTTAGCAAGATCCTTCTCAGAATAAAAAGGCTGGGGTGTAGGTCAGCCGTGTAGCACCTGGGCTCACTCCCCAGTCCTGGGGAGATAACAAAGCATAGTGTTCTTGATGTAGTGTAGATACACGGAGCTCCATACATATGTGGGAGAAAAATTGAGAATCCCAGAATAAACCCTCATACCTATGGTCACTTGATATACTTGATATGGGTGCTAAGATAATTCAGTGGAGAAAATGTTTTTCAGCAAATGGTGCCAGGACAGCTGGATGTCCAGAGGTAAAAAAAGCTAGATTGGGTTCTGAGCTATCAGCATATTAAAAAAATTAACTCAAAATGGACCGTAAATGTAAGAGAAAAAAGCATAAATCTTCTAGAAAAATAGGTTATGCATTGGTTTCTTAGTTGTGACACCAGTACAATAAAGCACAAAGTACAAAAGAAGAAATAACACAAAAAGACTACCCATAGGGTGGTGGAAATATTTGCACATAATGTATTTGACAGATGACTTGCTTCTAGAATATATAATGAACTTGTACAACTGAATAAACAATCCAGGTTCTTTTTTGAGATTCTGGCCTTGAACTCACAGCAATCCTCTTGCCTTACCCTCCTGAATGCTGGGATTCTAGACATGTACCACCATGTGTGGATGATCCAGTTTTTAATATGAGCAATTGAGTGTTCTGGTGCATACCTATAATCTTAGGAACCTAAGAGGCCGAGGCAGGAAAATTCCCAAGTTTGAAGCAGCCTGGGCATCTCGGAGAGACCCTTTTTCAAAATTTAAATGAAAGAGTGGTGGGTGGGCTGGGAATGTAGCTCAGTGGTAGAGTGCTTGCCTAGCATACACGAGGCCCTGGGTTCCATCCCAGTAATTCCCTCCACAAAATCAAAGAATTTAAGTAGACATTTCTCCAAAGAAGACACACAAGTGGCCAGTAAATTCAAGATGCTGAGAATTACTAAGCATTAGCGAAATGCAACTACAGCTGGAAAGGGGCTATCATTTTACACCTACTAAACCTACTGAGCTGGCTAGGATTAAAGAAAACAGGAAGTAAGCGTCACGAGGCTGTAGAGAACTAAAGGTAGAACTGCCATCTGACCCAGCTGTCAGAGACCCCTGCAGTCAGTTTCCAGTCCCCACCTGCCCAGTGTGTGACACAGGCCTGAGAAGAATACTCTTAAGAGACAAATAAGAGAGAGTGGGGGTCAGGACGACCAGTGCCGGTGTAACCCAACAAAGGCACTGCACAGTCCCAGGCACTGACTTGAATTGGCGATCAGTTGGGGTAAAGAGGATGTGTGGTTTCTGTGGAAATTAATGTAAACAAGGCTCCTAAAGGACAAGACAAAGCATTATCAAATTAGGAACAGAATAGACAAGATATATGAGTGTAATCAGAACATTGTCCTAGCCTGAAGGTTTTAGTTGTGGAAAAGGAATCTGGATGCAAGTTACTCTGACCTCAACACGTAGGTGTCAGCTAGACTCATGTCTATAAACAAGCCGACTGCGGGGTTCATTCACTCTTCACAGCCTGCTTTGGGCATAATATTACCGTCCTCGGCACCCAGCAAGTCTGCTTCTGGGAATATACTTTAAAAAAGTTGAAACAAGTATTCCAACAAAAAATCATGCACAAATACTGCTGTCGGCATCATTTGTAGTGGCCAGACAAGGGGGAGATATCCACACATGGGAACCTTGAAATTGTCATGCTGTGTGGAAGAAGCTGGTCGTGGAAGACCATGTCCTGGGCGATCCTGTTGGTGTGCAGCACAGGGGACCGGCTCCTCTGCCAAGGAGGGGGCTGCATGGTGCTGGGTGCTGACCCGAGGTGGCGGACAGGCTGCTCCTGTTGGTGTCACGCCTCTCTAGGGGGTTGGCGGAGTCTCAGGGTGGTTTGTGGTCACGGCTGCACAGCTTTGTGAGCATGGTCAGTCTGTGGCGATCCGAGTTCTCTCCTGGATGTGATTAAAGAAAAACCAGAAGTGGGGCGTCGGGCAGGTGCAGCTGCAGGAGGACCCAGGACGGGTTCCGGGAAGCCAAGCTTGTTACACTCTTGGGGCTGGCGCAGGCCTTCATGGGCCACGCAGGATCTGGGAGACACAGCTGTGTGTCAGATGGCAGAGGACAGGAGCTGGCGGAGCACTGGCCACAGGGAAGACAAGCAGGGTGGCAAGCGACTTAGGACTGGTGTGTGAGTCGGTCTCAGTCCTGCCTTGTCCTCCTGGCTCTTGAGCTCACTGTGGTTATTGTGGTTCAGCATGGGCAGAAATGAGGTCCCTTCCATGTTCTTGTCAGCAGTCTCGCCATCATCACTGGGCTGCCCACAGGTTGCGCACACGGGTGTGTGTAAGCCCACGCTGTGCGGTCAGGGCAGCTGGCTCTCCCTGGCATTCCCAGGTGGGCCGCGATGGGTGCTGCCAGTGGATGGCACTGGTGCTTGCCTGGCTGGGACAGAGGGCTGTTTCTGGGCAGAACCCTCCTCACAGGCCCAGTGCCTGACACCTCTAGTACTTCCCAAGCATATTTCCTCCAGAAAAGCACCTGCTGTAGGTTCTGAGGGGTGTGTTCTATAAAGCCTTAAACAGTAGTACCATGTGTTTTGGATCTGGTGTAGCACTAGGTCCCATAGAAATAAGAAAATTGTTCAAGTTCTTTTTTCACCTATTGGGACAACTAGCCAGTGTGAAAGTGTTTGTTCCTTTGGGGTCTGCATATGGGAACTCGAAGCTGGAGTTGGGTGCTTGGTGTTGCATCAGGGCCTGGTCTGAGGGTCTCTTCCGGCTGTGTTCGCAGGTCTGCATCACTTTCCTGCCAAGAGATCGAGGGAATTATGCCCAGTTTTGGGATGTTGAATGCCACCCTGTGAAGGAGCCTCACTTGAGACACACGCTGAGATTCCAGCTCTCTGGACAAGTGAGCATTACGCTGGATTAAACAAACTGTTGAGCATATTAAAAACCCTATGTGACCAATAGGAAAAATACTTGAAGGTGTAGAATATTTTCCTGATATCATTTTAATTTCAGTCATTCTGTACCCCATCATCTTCATTTTCCTGTCTGTATTAATTAGCATGTTTGAGGGCCATACGGTGTACAAAAACCCAGTGGTCGAGTCAGTGGTGTGAAATACATGTGTGCGTGTGTCAGAGACTATAGAGTTCCTGAACAGCACTTACAATCACGATTTCAAAATAATGTCTTTTAAAAAGGAAGTGGTATAGCACTCGGGAGGCTGAGGCAGGAAGATCACTGTGGAGTTCGAGACCAGCCTGGGCTACATAGTGAGTTCCAGGTCAATCTCAACTACATAGTGAGACCCTGTCTCAAAAAAGCAAGTGGTAGAATTTTGGTAGGTAAATGTCCTCCCTTACACACGTTTCCTCCACAGAGCGCCAGGGCGGGGGAAGAGCCAGAGGCCGTCCACACCGCCAGAGACAGTCTGGTGAAGCTAGGCTGTGCCGCCGTGCCTCTCAGACGTGCGGCCTCGGAGCCCTCCACCCTCCCACCCGGGTATGCGGTGTCCTCGCTCAGGGCAGGGTGTCCTGTTCCCTGAACGCTCGTGTGGCCTGGTCTGTGTGCTCAGAGCTTAGTTGTGCTTGAACTTCCCGTGTGCTTACACGCTCTGTGTCAGACTTCTCTCATATTTTCTCAGGCACCTGTCATTTGTTTCTTTTCATTTAGTATTTTGTTATATGAACATTTTCCCCTTAACATTAGGTGTCTTAGAATTGTGGCGTGTACAGATTAAGGTGCTGTGAACGTTATTGTATACGCGTTTCTGCGGGTGTTTTATTTGGGGTGAAAATACATACTTTCCCCTAAATTTCTGGGTCACTTGATAAACGTGTATAAAATAACTTGCCATATAGTTTTCCCAAAGCCATGGTTCCATTTTACATTTCAGCAAGTACCGGGCCAGGGATTTAGCTCAGTGGGTCCGCCGCCTGCCTCGCAAGCCCAAGGGCCCGAGTTCAATTCCTGGTACCAAACAAAAAAACCTAAATCTACATTTCCGCGAGTACCTATGAAAATAGATTCTTAACGTCTTCAAAACGTAAATGTACAGTCTCTAGCTTTAATGCAGATATTTAAGTGCCCCGTCTGATAGGGTTCACGTAGTACCTGCTGCCCTCCGCCCTCCGCAGGCCCCCGGCCCCGCGCGGCGTGTACGCGCCTCAGGACACCTACGCCTTCCCGCCCACG